>NC_141867.1:9587308-9887308 GCF_024713525.1 Acromyrmex echinatior
AATTATTTTTGCTTATTTAGATTTTTTTATAAAAGATATATATATATAGAAGATTTATAAAAATTTTTTATAAAAGATTTTTATATTGTATATATATTGTTAAAGCAGTTTTTACTGCTTAAACGTTAATAAAATTAACAGAAATACTTCATTACTAAGATCTACTTTGACTGAATGTAGAATTTCTCTTATTTAATTAAATTTAATCTTATCGTTTCATACTGTATCTTTACAGATATACAAGTTTTGCATATTACATGAAATTCCTCATACGTTTAACACTATTACGTGCACAGCAGGCAAATCATAGCTTGCAGATTTCTAAAACGCAATCTTGAAATTTCGAAAAGGAAGGCACAATTTATGAACCAAGTTCGTGTTCAAAAATTGAACAAATTTATCGTAAAAAACCAGTTTGAAAAGCTTAATAATCTTTTGACAGAAGATATAAAATTTAAGCCGGAAAGGATTTTTAACATGGACGAAAAAGATTGTAGATTGACAATGCATCATCAACCATCTGTTTTAACTCAAAAAGCTGCCAAACGCGTCTACTTCATCGCAAATGAACATGCTGAAAATGTCATTGTAGTTGATTGTGTGTCAGCTGTAGATAACGTGATCCCACCTATGATTATCTTTAAAGGTAAACGCGAAAAGCCAGAGTTCACTGATAATTTACCACTAGGAAGCATAATAAGTAAGGCACCAAAAGATTTCATGACTACTGAGCTTTTTATACAATTCTTGAATCACTTTGCTTCTTTCAAATTTGCTGGAAATATTTTGCTTGTTTTTGATGCCCCTCACCTTGATTACACAATTGTGCAAACTGCTGACAAACACGATATTGTATTGTTTATCATTCAACATTACCCATGAATTACAACCATTTGATAAATCAGTTTATAGATCTTTTGAGCATCATTGAGATCAGGAATTTCTAAAATATCAAAATAAACATCCAGATAGACAATTCAACAAAACAAGCTTTAATATAGTGTTCTCAGAAGTGTAGTCAAAATGCATGACTCAATCTAATATAACAACTAGATTTAGAGTTGTAGGGTTGTATCCATTTGATCCTGAAGCCATTTCAGATTCTGCTTTTGCTCCATCAGTTCTAACAGAGCGTCCAACAATAGAAAATCAAACTCCAAACATTGCGTAAATTCATTAATAGTCAGTAATGATGAAGACATTCCATTAGCCGAATTATTAAACAAGAATAAAGAAATTCAATCGACTGTTTCAAAAACGTCGTTACATAAACTTATATCAACTCCAATACGCAAAGATTTCTCAGCTGGAAGCTCGCAAAGAAAAAAAGCATTAAATTACAAAGCACAAAAAGTAACTAAAAATCTTTTCAAAAAGCAATGTGACAAAAAGTCAAATCAACTTTCAATCTAAAGCTATCACTCACTCCTACCAAGCAGCTGCTTGGTATTGTACAGCATGTAAAGAAGATCGTATGAAGGATATAAGGCAATGTACTAAATGTAATAAATGATACCATGAGTTATGTATAGGACTTACATTACAAGATACAGATTTTCAATGCTGTTAATATTTTCAAGTTAAAATTTAACAAGTTAAAGTTGTTTAAAGTAAGAAAATGTCAAAGACGATTAACAAAAATTATTTATTATTTTAAAAAACAAAGTTTCTTTTAAAAAAAAATTTATTTTTCGTTTATGTGTGATAGGGCTTTAGTATAAATATATATGCATGTAATAAAGCCCAAAGAGACAGATTAAGAGCCACAGATTAAAAAAAAAAATTTTTTTTTGTTTATTTAAAAATCTTTTCCATAAAAGATGTATATATTTTTTAAGTCATTGGAATAAAGATTTTATTCTTACAAAGTTTATTTCAATATCCCAATAAATAATATAAAAAAAAATAGGTTAGGTGGGCTTTATTCGGCTCAGGTATTTTATATGTAGGAAGGAATATAATTATTATCTGTTATTTTATATATATATTTATCATTCTTATTCCTTAAGATATTGTGTCATTTTATATGCATTATTTGTAAATTTTTCATGAGCCGTAGAACCCCCTCCCTTCCCTCTATTAGTAGCCATATATCCCTATAAGATATACGGCAAAAAAAAATGCAAGGGTTTCAAAAAGTTCATTTTTTAATATGAGTAATAAATATTTTGATTTTTCAATAATCTTTTCATAATAGTAGACAGTACAAAGTTTTTACCGGTACAGTTTGTTTACTTTAAACATAGTAAATAATATTAAATAAATTAAGTTTTTGATAAGTGTATATACGGAGGTTACCCTATATATTGACATTTTTTTTGCCAACATGAGAAAATACGATATTAAAAAATTTCTAAAATAATTCTCAGAACTTTATAAAAAAAAAAAACAATTTTTTCTCTCGCTGTTCTTCTGTAAATTTTTTCTGTGAAGTATTTGAATAAAAAATTATTGAAAACCAATATTCAACGATTCTTAGTAATTAATATCTTATTAATTATTGCAACAATTATAAAATGATAGAGGACTTTTTGACTCAGTTTAGTCCGTTCTATCTACACAAAAGCGCTTGGCAAAAAATTGCGCTTAGCAAAAAGTATCCTACATATACGTACATATACAGATGTAATGTAAGTTTATTTTATTGCTTAGTGATTGCTTCTTTCTTTATATTTTTTTCTTCTTGAGAAGTAAAGATTCAACAAAATAAAAAATCAAATTGACAATATAAAGAAAATGATAATATATTTTATTATTGGCCGATGCCACATGGTAAATTAATAGATAAAAAGCTAATGAAACAAATTCCTTTTTATATCATTTGCCTACAACTTACATGTTCTACGCTTAATATATTCCATTTGATTGTTAATACGCTTTTAAAACTAATAAATACATTATCAAAAAAAAAACCAGAACAATACTTTTTTCAAGTAAGTATAATTACTGTTGCACAACTAGTCATTTCAGTTATTATTTTCCTTTTTTTATGAAATAATACGAATTAATACATGTATATATTTACAACTATGTACAAATAATGAATAATAAAATTCGACAGTTTTCCTAATTTTTATCACAGAAGCAATAACGAATAACATATATATATATATATATCATACCTGTACAATATAACAATTTAAACAAACTTTGAATATTGACTAACAGGCTAACTACCGATAATTCGAAAGTGTTACATTTTATAAACGAACGTAATTAATATATGAATAATTTAAAAATAATTGTGAACGTATAAAATGATATCCTTAAAATTATTGCTTAATATAAAATATACAATAATTTAGGAAACAATAAATCGACATAAAACAGATTTAGAAGTAAATAAATTAGAATAAAGAGCTCGACAAATTCTATTATACTAAATGATTTGTCATCTGCAATGATAATTCAAGGAATTATTAATAAAGTTAATGATA
Organism: Acromyrmex echinatior; assembly: GCF_024713525.1. NCBI lineage: Eukaryota > Metazoa > Arthropoda > Insecta > Hymenoptera > Formicidae > Acromyrmex > Acromyrmex echinatior. The sequence goes on from NC_141867.1 coordinate 9,590,746, forward strand.
ACTGATATCCGACAAGTACAGAAAGAGTTTGTTATGTTATCATAAAGGTGATTTAATATTGCGATATTGTCCATTATTTAACTGAAATAGCTAATGTGTGGATGTGTGTGTTTTTTACTGTCGATAGAATATCATTATCAGAGATGAGCAATAATTTTTTGTATGATTGTTATGCATATTTAATATTAAAGTGATAAAAAGAAATCTTTAAAATAATAACATGTAACAAATAATCAAACAATTAAACGTTTCCATTAGGTATACAAATTTCAAATATAAATTATAAATTTATTATAAATTACAATCAATAATTTTCACTGTTTAACAAGCGCGTTTAATAATTCAAATAAAATAGCTTTTTCTAATTGCTCATTTCTAATAACAATTAAACTTATCTAAGTTTACAATAGCCCAAGATTAATGATATAATAACATCTTTGAGCATCTCATCTTTAATGTACGTACTAAATATTTTTATTTAATTAATTACTGCAACAATAAAATTGGCAAAATTAGTATGGAATTATTTAATTATTCCACATTCGATCATAAATACGTAACTGCAAGAGTCAGTGAAAACATCGTATAATTCGTCGCAATTGCCAATCATTCAATATATGTCGCAATAATCATTTGCGTGTATTATCATACATGTTAAATAAGAAGCTAATATTAATCATTCTCATCCGATAATCAATGCGAAACACAATGCGACGTTAATCGACTAAAGATGGTATTATTTTATCCTATACTGGACTAGATTTTAGATCGGTGTTACAAATATCACGGGGACTTAAATCGATACAAATTTTATGTGATTTTCACTGAAAACAATCGCGATTAGAAAACAAAAAGTATACATAAAAATACGTTTGGACTCAAATAAAGGCTCATCATCATCATTATCATTTTATTATTCTGGAAAATGAGTCTTTTCAATTTTTTTTTTTTATTTATTCAACATTCGCATGCCATTTATACGAAACGAGAGTTGATTGAGAGAACGATTTTTTCAAAGATTTTATTGAAAGAATGCTAGGATAGAAACAGAAAGAAACTAAATTCATTTAATGAAGGTAGCGATGATTTACTAAAAAAAATTCTATTAAAAATTGTTGTAGTTAGTAAATTCTGTTAATACAATATGTTCGAATAGTAAATTTTGTAAACAAAAAAATTAATATATATTTTAATATAAGTATTATAGTAGGGAAGTAACTATTCGAAATAACTAGCAGTAACTATCATCACAACAAGAATGAAAAATAAAATAATAAAAGTAGGAACTAAAAGTCATAACGTTGCGTTCATCTTTCGATATAATGACAACGTAATTGAAACATAATGTCGATATTATTTACATAAAAATTAAATCCGCCTCAAATCACCGAGTGACGTTCATGATACATTATGATATAACTCGTTTCCGTATAATACATGAACATTATATATAATATTGTAATAATACTGTTGTGACTTGTATCAAGCCTTTTCTGTATAACAAAAGTTGCTTGAACATATTCCATTTATAACGAGTACTGAGAAAGTATTTTCAATCATGTATAGAATGTTAATTTTATGACTTCAAAGTGACGACGTCAATGAGATGGAAAATCAATGACGATCAATAGAGAAAATCAAAGGCGCAATTGGCCAAGAATACGTAACAATAACGGTTATAATTATGTTAAAATTTTCTTGATATCTATTAAATTACCAAAAAATTACATACTCTTTCGATAAATATGACTAAATATAAGATTCTTAAATAGAGAATGTATGTTATAATACCCATATATCACAATCCTGCAGTTCTACCATTGATATAATCAATTGAAATTCATAAAGGCAATTTATGAATTAAGATATTTAGAGAAAATATGTAAAATATTTGTAATTTGCAGAATTATATGTAAATCAATGCTCTAATAGAATAGTATCTTATAGTTTATAATCTAGAATCTAGGTATTCAGCATTTTAGTTATAAGAGATGTAAGTGGCTGTAATCTCAGCCAATTAGAACTTAATCGACATTAAAATCGTACATTTATTAGAACGTGACCTAAAATGTACAGATCGAGCATGAATCTTCTTTTCATTGATACTGACTAGTACCTATTGCATCGATTAATTTTTAAAACGGTGCTTCTGGATCACTCCGTATCTGTCTTTTTCATTTTTAGTAACACATAATTTTTACATACTTTATTTTATTTTAGTTATTTTAACACTATAACGAAATGTATTGTTTAATTTCCACGAATAACTTTCTTGAAACAGTAATAAATAACAAGAAATTTAATAACAAAAAACGATACTTTAATCCTCCGTGAACCAAGTGGAAAATGAATCATATGTGGGTATATCTCATACTCCGTGCTATACTTCATTATAAATATACTACAATTTAGTAGATTGCGATAACAACGCATTCTCCAGTTGCACGAAACCGGCAACATGCACGTGGTATTTTTTAAAAAGTTATAGAAATTCATCTTGCTGGGGTATATCATATTCCACCTGGTTCACGGAGGATTAATAATAAGATATATTTAGAATCATTATAAATATATTATCATTTTGAATTAAATTAATAAATAATAAATTGAATTAAATCTGGAGACACAATAGTGTCTCGGCGCTAAGACAAGCGAAGCGTCATGGCGTGAGATATTAAATAAACACGATTACTTTTATATCTATGAGTGAGTATTTGTATAGAATCGATCCCAGCATACACACACACACACACACACACACACACACACATTCTCATTTCAATTATATTATATTTGTATATGCGCATATGTATGTATATGTATACATATGTGCATACATATGTATTTGTATGTCATTTTTTTCGTCATGATACATCAATCAAATCACAAAAATTCGGTAGTAATTTGAAATAATCAAATCAGATTGTTTCTACAAAATAAAACAAAATTATTACAAGAATTATTATAATGTAGAAAAGAAAACCAATTTTATCAGTAAAATCATGAGATTCAGATCAAAAAGAGGCCATCAAAGATGGGAAAGAATTACATCTTAGAACTTTTATAAGAAAATATATTAAGAGATTTATATGGGACCAATAAGACTCCCTCGTGGCTTTTTAAAATTATATTCATTTAGGTATCTTACGAAAATATTCGCAGAAGCCATTTCGTATTAAGCAAAGTTCGTTCAGTCGGAATCTCTTATGTTCTTCCACAGGCACGATTTTATTGATTCTTACGAAACACGACACACTTTTCATTAGCTACAAAAGCTTAAAAATCTAACTTTGGCAATATGATATAATCTATGTATACATGCTTATTTCCAGCTTTATATAAGATATTCAACATATTCGTGTGTATTTATTGTCACCGTGAAAAAAAATCGATGACTCTTTTTATCCTCTTCATTTTCATCTATTTGGCAAAGTGTTGAATAATGTCTCGATATGATTGTGTTTGCGCGCGCGCATTGTGTTGTGTGTATGTTAGTTATATTTAATTGATGAACGCGTCTATTTATATATATGATGAATGTTGTATATAGATGTTATTGGTATTTTTTGCACTCGCTTTTAGAATCTTGGGAACGTAGTTTCGTCTCAAAGACTGCTGCCAAATTCACTTGATCTTCGTCGATCAATGTTCTTTATGTATGTTTCTGAGTATATGCTCTTGGTGCGATCGTCGTATCTAAAACAAAATTAAACAGAGTTATTTCGGAAAAATCGAATACAATTGTTTATATAATTTAATTGTATAACTGTAAATTATTCAAAAAAAATTTATGAAGATAATTTAATCTTTTAGTCAATCTTTTTGCTAGATAAATTAACACAATTTAAATTTGTACATAGGCCATCTTGTATACGACAAATAAAAAATATATTTGCGCATTCTACATCTTTATAAGTTTATATTAACTCTAAGTTTATATTAAAAAAGTAAAAGTCAAATAATTGTTTATTTGATACGAATAATATTGTAGATATTAATAAAATGATAAATTATACATAAGTCTTTTTACCAAGAAAAAATTAATATAAAAGAAATGGATGCGATGGTAATCCTCAAAGCACATAGCTTCTATATTTATGTATATTGTAACGTTAAATGTAAATATATAATAAAAATGAACTTTTCTTTATTTGTCTGCTTGTATATTAAACTATTAATATATCAGATTTATGCAAGTTGATCTGAATAGGTAGATTAAGTTTTCGTTGAAAAATCAAGAAATTATCATGTTTTAATATTACGTAATATTTTTCAAACAAAAACCAGCGCGTTAAAATCATTTGTTGTGTATAACGAAAAGATAAACATTCCGTTTAATATCTCTTTCTCATATAGTTGTCAGTTTAATCGTCACACCATGCGGATGCAGCTCGTGCGAGATACGCAGTATATGTAATTGAACAGAATAATAGAGTAATTGGTGCAGGGAATGAAAATGGAGATACATGACGCCATACATCCACACGTATTAAATTAGATTTAACTTATGAGTTTAATGATCATTTCTTAGAACTGCAAATATAACGCCTTAGTCATCGGAACCAAATGCCTTGCGTATTTTATTCTTTGTTCGTTGCATTATTTCTAATGCAAAACATAACTATTTATTATTAGTGGCAATAAAACATTGTCGCAATAATTATATTGACACACAAAATACAATAATGCGATAATGTCAATAAATAATATTGTTGCACCAATTTCTATGATATTTTATATAATTTTTATGTGACGAATTGATTCAAACACAATTAATTTCAATAGCATATCAAAGAAATCAATATTCATTATTTAGAGATTATTTTTAATATTAATTTCAACATACAACATATTACCTTTTCTAGTCATTCTAATTAGTTAGACGAATAATTTCTGTGTTCATTTTTAATTAATTGTTTAATATTTTTTCAAAAAATAAATTAAATATGCTTTTGTTGTATACAGGATGATTTTAATATATTTTGTCACCCATCATGAGCAGGTAGAGTGAATTGAATTGAGTCGAAAAGTCTTCTACTAGTTTGCAATTTTCGCGATAGTTAACAAAATATTAATTACTAAAAATTGCCAAATATTGATATTGAATAATTTTTCTCAAATACTATCAACTTTATAGAAAAGCTGTAAGAGACAAAAATTATTTCTTTTCTTCTCATAAAGTTCTGAGAATTTTTTTCAGAATTTTTTAATACTGTATTTTCTCATGTTGATAAAAATAAGAAAATGCAGTACTAAGCTGATAAAAAAATTCTGAAAAAATTTTTAGAGTTCTATGAAAAGAAAATAAACAATTTTTGTCTTTTGCAGTTTTTCTATAAGTTGATAGTATTTGAGTAAAAAAATTATTAAGACCAATATTTATAAGACCAATATTTGGCAATTTTTAGTAATTAATATCTCATTAACTATTGCGTAAACTGCAAAATGGTAGATGACTTTTCGACTCAGTTCGATTCACTCTACCTGCTCATGATCGATGACGAAATGTTAAAAGTCACCCTGTATATATGGCAATATATTGTAATATCATGATACTGATGATATATATGACACTTTATTTTAATGATTAAAAAATAGATAAAAATGCATACATGTGATTAAATTGTATCATTAAATTTAATAAAAACTTGATGTGACTATATGAAAATAAAAAATAAATTTATAGTTTTCGAAATTATGATATTCAAAATAGGCATATCATTACTTTGTATAAATTTAAAATTATCTTTTTATTTAATTATGCTAAAATCAAGAAGTTATAATTTTATAAATATATAATAACTGTCTCTTCCCTGGTGGAAATAAATTGCTGAAATCAACTGTAAAATCGTGGAAATGTGAAATGAAAATAATCGAAATATTATTGAATACTTTAGTACTATTTTTAATATTAAAATACTTTTTTAATATTAAAATACTATGAATTTTAGAGAAAATAAATAAAAAACAACGAAGAGAAATAAAAAATAACGAAAAATAATGCAAATATTTTAATATTTTTAGATATATTCAAAGAAATTGAACACTCAACTATGCTGAAATATTTTAATTCTAAACATAATTCTCTTAAAAATGTATGAAAAAAAGGAAAGTAATGCAAACCATACAATATTTTTATAGATTTATTAACATAAGTTGTATATTGAAATATGTTGAAATACTATAAATTCTAAGAAAAATTAATGAATATATTAAAAGATAATGAAAACGAAACACTAGAATTAAAATGTTCAAATTAAGAAAGTTTTAGCTATACAATATTAGTTAAAAGTGTTAGTCAATTAATTAACCAAGATAAGCTAATATCAGCCAATATTAGCAAAAATTCAAGCCAACATTCATTAGCCAATATTCAAAAAATTTAGATGATATTAGTTCTGAAGCCTTGAAGCCAATTACAGAAAACAAAACAACAAATAATTTGGTTTATACTTTTGAGACTTTCACGGGTGCTTTCTTAAGAGATGCCAAAAGATTATCGCTGTCGTGATCCATTGCTAATACCAACATTTTGTGAGTATTTACCATTCACTTTATCAGGGCACTGAGCGCACTGATACTGTATCAGTGCAGCACAACATTAGTATGTTTCTCATTCTAATGAAGTGAACGGAAAAATTCACGAATTTAATTTCTCTAAAGATTGATATTAATTTATCATATAACAAATTTTCTAAAAGCGATTGATTATATTAGGTGCGCAACTAAGTTCGCTGTTATTTTGATGAAAATGCATCAAAATAACAGCGAGAACTTAGTTGCGCACCTAATATAATAATGAACCCAGAACTGATAATGGAATCGACATCGAATCGACATTCATTATCATTTCTGCCTGGGGAAGTTTTTAAGTTTGCAGAAATCCTCAATTTTTTAGTCAACTATAACATTTTCAAAAGATTTGTCATACGCAATATTGATAGTGACTCGATTTTTGTATACATACAGCAACATGCGGTGGAAGTCGATGCAGTAGCCAATCATTTTTCGCTTTTATGAAAAAAGTAAATTGATTGGTTATCGCGCCAATTTCTGCCGCAGTGTAAGCGTAGGGTAAAATGTCTTTCGAATTGTATTTAAAATACTAATTGTAAATACTTTTAAAAAGTGTATTTAAAATGCAAAATAGGTCTTTCGAATCCATTTTAAATAGGTATTTTAAATAGTTTTCAAAATCGTTTTCCTAGTAAAAAAAAATTTTACAAAAATGTACAGAAAACCTATATAGATTGAGACAAGATGTTAGAAATTCTTAATTTTTCATAATGGGACATAGAGTGAGGTTTGTTTATCTCAGAAATCTACAGTTTTTCATAAATATTTGTAGCGAGACGTAGAGTAATATTGTTTGAGGTGAGAGGATTTCTTGGTTTTTCAAATAATGCTACTCTACGTCCCACTACGAATATCTACGAAAAACTAAGAATTTCTAAAATCTTATTTGAATCTATGTATCTTTTCGTAAAAACTTTCCGCCAGGGTAGTACACATTTTTTAAAAATATTTTACGTTTAAAATCTATTTTTAATGGAATTCGAAGCCCTGATTATAGTATTATAAATAAAGTATTTCTGATGAGATTATTTAAAATTTTTTAATATGATATAATTTGGAAATGCGATCGTTTACTTGAACAAATCAAATTAATACGAGAAGTGTCGGTTACAATCAAAATTAGATGTTAAGAGTAATGTACATTTTTAGAAATCTACATAATATTTTAAATAAAACTGGAACATTTATTTTTTAATTAAGATTTGATATTTATGGACTATCTGGAATTAATTTTCTTTTTACAGATTAATTTGCAGTTTGAATATTTATAAAAACCTTTGGCCAATCATGGGACTTGATTCATATACATGATTCCAAGGAAAATTTACGAAAATATAAAAAACCCATTTGGCATTTACCTATTTTATAAATGGTTGAATGATAGACATGATTTCATTTCAAATGTAAAATGAAAATGATTTTCCAAATACTATTTAAAATGGAAAATGTAAAATGCCATTTACATGTTAAATATATATTTAAAATAGAACTATTTTAAGTATTACCCAGCCTTGTGTAAGCGTTACTATATTCTATGTATAGGAGCCAATATTGAAATATAAAATAAATAAATAATTTGATTAATTGATTACTAGTTACGACTTAATAATAGTTACAAAGTAGCAGATACAAAAATACTGCGCATCTATATACATATATATTGCAGATTTAAACGTAATTCTTCTCTAATTAAATTTATTGCGTTCATTGATTTTTATTTTGAAATTTACTGAATTCTTCATAATCTTAATATTTTATATTGAATTGTTAATAAAATTTTAATATGATAATATTGGAGTGGGTCAATTGCATTCAATATGCAATTCTCAGTACATACATAAATATAATTATTTATTAAAATTTCAGTAAAAAGTTTCCATCAGAATCATTTTAATTAATTTTGAATGTGTTTCAAAGGTGACTTAAATTTATCGAGTAAATAATAATAGAGTAGTAAAACAAATAAAATTTTAATGAAATTTCAAAAAGATAAAGTGATAAAATAAAATGCATACCTTAATTTGTCAGACCAATTCGTACCTGAGGGATGGTCGACGAAAATCCAGTGCTTCGAGATCCAATGGCTCTCGTTTACAGAGCGAACAGAAAGCACATTGCAAGGTATTTTTAAACGCTTCTCGAAAGTCGCGATTAAAATATGCATAAATCAATGGATTTAATGCTGAATTCGTATACCCAATCCAAAATAGAATCGCAATCACGATGTTGGGACATGGACAAGTCTCGCCGCAAAGCGCTGTAGTGACGTACCTGACAATTAAGTTAATAATTATTTATGTGTATAAATGTTGAAAATACAAAGACAAAAAATTAAATTCAAACTTTGAAAAAAATGGAAAATATGAGAACTAATTTATTCAAATTCAATGCTTATTTTAAGTTTCTGTAAAATTATTCTGTTATTTTGTATATTTAATTTTAAAAAATAAAGTTTAAATTTCGATTTTATTTAATTTGTGATTCATAGAAAAATCAGAAAAAGTACACTTTACATAAAAAAACAAATTATTATATTCTTTATAATTTCGTTTTTAAAAAAATTAAATTTTAAAACTGTAATTAAAATTGAAATTAAAAATATACTTTTTCGGTTTAAACTTATATTTTTAATAATACTAATTACAACATAATGAATTTGATTTAATATATATATTTCTTCTCTTTCTCTCTCTCCCTCTCTCTCTCTCTCTCTCTCTCTCTCTCTCTCATTTTCTTAGTTATCCTCATTTGTCTTTTACTAGAATCTGTATGAAATAAAATTAAAATATCCATTTTAATAAAAAAATTAATTTCCCTTTTTTACAATTAACTTTCGTAGAAACTATAAATTTTTTCTATTTAATATATAAAAACTTTTTATTATATATAATTATTATATTTTTGATAGACACGTATATTTTTGATACACGTTGATATAAATGGCTATCATACTTTCGATAGACGATACACTAGATAATTTATGTTGTACATAGTTAAAGTATACATAGTTAAAAGTTATTTTGTCTCGAAAGTAACTGAAAACGTTCATGTTTTTGATTTTTGTAATTGGTTTTTTTTAAAAAGAACTTTACATGCGAAAAATGTTTTAGTACATTTTTGACTTTTTCTCTGATTGAGAATCATCACTTTTCTAATTTTATTTTATTTCATAATAGATCACTAAACAGTTTAATTTGCATAAGTTAAGCATTTTACCAATATAATCAATTATACATTAAAAAAAATAAAGTATTGATAGATTTAATTCATCTGTTGAATAGAAAGAGAGTAATCTATTATGATTAAGAATACAGCAAATTAATTAATTTTTAGCAATTTAACACATTAACATGTAATATTTCATTTATAAATTAGTTGTTAACAGCACACATACCAAAGAAAAAATGGTAACCAGCAAAGGATGAAAGTGCCCATAATGATACTTAACGTTCTCGCTGCTTTGTGTTCTCTTTTCATCTTCATCATATGTTTATCTTTTGTCGGTGTATGTAAATGCTCGGTGTTTATTTCATTTAAAGTCAGAGTTTTTGACGATCCAGCGCTATTCAGTTCACCATTTAAATTATTAAGATCTTTACTCGGTCTGTGACTGAGCAACATAGCGTTACCCATTCTGCTGTGCATCTGCTTTTCTTGCTTGTTAGCCTCTTTGAATATAGCAAAATATGTGACCGCCATGATGGTACACGGTATCCAAAAGGATATGCTTGATGACAGTATAGCATATATTCTGTTGACTTTAAATTCGCAGAGTTCTGGATGCTTATGCCTATGCACGCTGTTTTCTTCCGTAGTGTACCAGCCGTAGAAGATTGGCACGAAGGAAATGATGGCCGGCGACACCCAACAGGCTAATAGCATAAATGCCACTACTCTTTTCGTCATGTTGATGGGATATTTGAGTGGCTTCACGATCGCATAATATCGATCTACCGAGATGCACATTAGGTGGAGTATTGAGCTAGTGCTAAAGTAGACATCTAAAGAATTCCAAACGTCACACATGAAATAGCCGAAAAGCCATTTGCCGGTCACCTGCACGCTAGCGTTGAAGGTCATCGCAAACATCGCCACCAGCATATCCGCTAGTGCTAACGAGACTACGAAATAATTGGTAATAATTCGTAGCTTTCTGTGCCGTATTACGGACACCATCACTAACAAATTACCGAACAACGCTGTGGTGATGATTGAACCGAGGATGCAGATCTTCACGATTGCTGAGGGCATGTCTGACCAGTTGATCTCCATTTCGTTCACCTCGGTATTATTGGCACGAGGATTCTCTTCGATCGAAGTGACATCTAATAACGATGTCACGTCGAAAGAAGAGATCTCCGTCGGAGCGAATGTTGGTTTTGCGGTCATGCTCGCACAATGGCAATTTTCGCCACTGTGCGTTGATCGTTCTTTAGTTTTTCTTCTTGATCAAAGAGTTATATAGGGAGATGATATTAAGTGATAGAAGTTCCGACTAGTTGACGCACTTGACAGACGTTCATCTTCAATTCAAGTAACAAGAAGACTATTTTTCCATGATTTGATCTTAAGTTTGTGTGCCAGCGTAATCGGTAAGGTTTACGAGATTTATGAAGAAATTTATTCGAACGGAACGTCTCGTAATAAAGCTTCGGTGATGTCGTCATATATTAATTCTTCAGAATCTGTAAATAAAAAAGAATAAAACGTTCTTCAGAAAATTAAAGAATTGTTTTAACCTATAATTACAATATACAAGCGAGTAAATATAGGCGTTCGTAAATCTATGAAAATATTCTTTTCATTAGGAGATTAACTGCAAGGCATAGACATTTAAATAGATATAGTATAAAATTTTATGACAACAAAATATTTTGTTTTCCGAGATATTCTATTATTTGTAATGCCACAAAATTATTTGATACATTTTTCCTTGAAAATTATGTAAATATATTAACGTTATTAAGTTGTTAAGTACATTTGATTTATTTATTAGGTGTTGGAATTAATTCGTAGCGTTTTACAAGAGATGGGAAGTGATGGGAAGTACTTTCATTAATGTATTTTTTAATGCTCATGTGAAATAAATAACATTCTTTCATTAAAAAACGCTACGAATTAATTCCAACACCTAATACAGTATCTAAAATTTGTATATGCAAACGATGAAATTTAAAATATATAATAATTGAAAATTATAAAATTAAAAGAAATTGTATTCAGTTATAAATTTTATAATTGCCCGAAAAAAATGTTGTCTATATATGGACATATTTTATATATAATTGTATGTAATTGTATATAAAATATGTTAATTTTTTATATAATTATACAAGATATTTAATATTGGGAGTATGCATATTAATTTAAAAAAATTTTCAAGAGATGGCGTAACTGGTACTATCGCATCGCGCCATTTTGGTGCTACCTTTATGTTCAAAAGCACCATCATGTGGCTTTAGTTTTCAGTATGTGTCATTTTGCCGAAGTATAAACAACATTGTTTTTTTTTAGCATTAAATAAGTCGAATTTTTTGCCAACAAAACGCAATTTGCGGAAAGCTCTGCTTTTTTGCTTCCATTTAAAAAAAAGTGCTGCTGAAAGTCGACAAATGCTCGGAAGCTTATGATAATTATACTCCATTAATTTCAATACTTTCACTATAAAAAAGGTGATTTTGACACGAAAGACGAGGAACGTCCATGCCAACAAAGAAAAAATTTGGAGATGAGGAAGTGGAAGCTTTACTCGAATCAAACGCAAGAAAAACTTATAGAATCATTAAATGTTAATCGATCAACGATTTCCAGATTTGAAGGTCATTGGAATGATTCAAAAGCAAAGAAATTGGGTACTGTACGAGTCGTACCCGAAGCCGAAGGACGTCGAAAGACGCAAAATGATCTGTAAATTGTTGCTTCAAAGATATAAAAGAAAACATATTTGCATCGAAGAAAACATATCATGACGGATGAAAAATGGATACGATAATCCGAAGCGCAAAAAATCTTGATGTAGGCGAACCACCAACATCGACGACAAAGCCGAATATTCATGGCGCCAAGCTCATGCTTTGTATTTGGAGGAATCGGTTGGATGTAGTGTGTTATGAGCTGCTCCAACGAAATCATTACTGGGGAATGCTACCATCAACAATTGATGCAATTGATCCGAGCATTGAAGCAAAAACGATCAAATTACGTGAAAAGACACGACAAAGTAATTCTCCAGCACGACAACACTCGGCCACATGTTGCGAAACCGGTCAAGGAAACATTAGAAGCGCTTAACTGGGATGTCCTATCACATTTGCCGTATTCTTCAGATATTGCTCCTTCCGATTATCATTTATTTCGATCGATGACTCATAGCCTGTCTAAGCAGCATTTCCATTCTTATGAAGATACCAAAAAATTGTCGATTCGTAGATAGTCTCAAAAGATGTGTGACTCTTTCGATGTGAAATCCATCTATTATCAAAAAGATGAGAAAAAGTGATTAGCGATGGATAATATTTTGAATGATCAATTTGTAACCATTTTTTCACAATAAAGCCGTATATTTACCAAAAAATCTCTTAAAATTAATGCACTCCTAGTGAATAACGATAAAAGTCTCGCATACGATGAAGCGGACTAAACGCAATTGAAAAGTGTATCATTTTGCAATTTTCGCGATAATTAACAAGATATCAATGATTAAATGTCATGAAATATTAATTTTCAATAATTTGAAACAACCTAACTTCCATTGCGCGGAATAGCTCGTAGGACGAATTTATCGGGCCGGGAACGAAAGAGGTTCTTTACGAAGAAAGGAGGCGCTTACAAATAACGCTAGAACTGTGTAATAAAGTAAAACAAAATACTCTTTATTACATTCAACACAATACAAACAGATAGCTCTGAACATAATACATAATAAAATAAAGTGAATAATGAAAATAATAACGACAACGCGTGTCGTATCCTATTTCGAATGCACGGGATCGAGCGTTGGTATTGCGGCGCGGTAATACGGAACGGATGCTACGCGGCACGGGTTCACATCGATAAGGTAGCGCCGCGGATTCGGCGAAGCTCGGTTCGGTTCGTACATTCTCGCCAAGCGGTATCCCCACATGTATGACGGTACCGGAATCTGTCGCGAGTAGCGCTCGGCAGTGTTCGGTCGTTCTCGCGGAACGTCGGCTAGTACTTGCAAATGTTTGCGATTTTTTAAAATTATTCGGGTGCACTGCGCCCATATCGCTGCATATCATACAGCGGCATCTGGCTGATGTTCGACCGGGAATGATGCGGTTTCTCGGGGCGCATCGTTATATCACCTCCTCTCCCGGTAGTGCCTGAATTTGAGGCACACCTACTTTTGTACTTGCTTTCATACCGAGCGTACGAATCCGTTGTGGTTGAAACGGATGTTCCACTTGTGTCTGTATCGCCTTGTTTTAAATTAGCGGGACACATGGGCTGAAAAATGTGAAACCTCCGATCCATGATCCGTCCTGGTTGTATTTTCATATGAATTGATGGGAATGATAGCGGACCCATGACCCGCGGCTGCAGACCTGTTTGTCGCTCGATTATCAGTCGACGATCCATTTCTGATCGCGACGGTGGAAGGCTGATGAGCCATACCACCAGCTCCCCGTCCGATCGTTGTACTCCGTTCTTCGCTATGGGCATTTTCCGTGGTCTCGATAGCGGGTCGACACTGGCCAATGTGCTGATGTCCTGCGCCGAGATTACTATCCCCATGTCTTTTCATGCCCGGATTTTCTGGATCGAACTTCTTCAGCGCTTCGATGATGGCATTAATTGCATCGATGAGGCTTATTTCTTCGGACTCGTTCTCCATTATAACGAAAAAACAGACGAAAAAAGATCGTTTGTTGATCTCGTAGGGATATATTCCGTTCGGTTGTTCTAGATCTTTCTTTGTTTTTAACGCACGGGGTCCTGACTGCTTTCTGCCCCTCTCTCTTCCCCGATGTCATTGTCTTCTCTCTCGGAGTCCCCGTCGGTATCGATCTCCCCTTTCACGTTATCGTTCTCGTCGTTACCCGATGGCTCATTCGGGGCGGGCTTTAGATCTTGCACATGTATGTGTCTGTACCAGCGTCCGCTCTTTGCATGCACGTCGACTATTGTCGATGATACCACACGACGTATCTCGAGCGACCCTACGAATTTCCTGGATAGCTTTGCGTTGAACGTGGCGGCTTTATTTGAGAGCGGGTATTCTCGCTTGTACCCACTCTCCTATTGTTGGCTTCCATGGGCGTCGTCGCAAGTCATAATACTTCTGCTGTCTCTGCTGAAATGCGCGAGTTAAATTTAATCTAACCAGCTCCTGGCCCTCTTCGAGATACCGGCACGTGGTATCGGGCGGCGGCACGAATTCCGTTCGCGCTTCTCGGGCGTTCACGGGCGATGCGAATTCCCGCTTGAAATTCAAGTACGCCGGTGTGTATTCTGTGGCCTCGTGGCGCGCGGTATTAAACGCAAATTAGATCTCTAGCAAGCGTTCGTCCCAGTTCTTATGATTGCGATCCACAAACTACGCTAGCATCATTTTTATTTTGCGGTTCGACGGGGTTGTACTGCGGAGCGTGTATCGGTGTGTACGTATGACGAATATTGCATGTTTTTAGTAGTTTTTCGAGTTGCGTCGAGCGGAGTTGTGTGCCGTTATCGGAATGGATGATATCCGGACATCTGTGTCGGAAGATTATGGCCTCGGCGATGCTTGAGATGACCACGGTGGTGCGGAGAAAGGGGCGTAATTCTACTCACTTTGAAAATGTGCCCTGCATATTAAACAGCCACGTGTGGCCCTTCCTCGAACGCGGTCTCACTAAATTCAGCGTCACTTGCTGCTATGGCCGATTTACTGCCGTGGCATGCATCGTTTCCGCCGGTTTCGCCTGTGCCACCTTATACGTCAGGCAATTTTGGCAGCCCCGCACGTACCGCGCGATCTCCCTCATCATTTCCGGCCAATAATAAATCCGGACGATCCGAGCAATGATTTTTGCGATGCCCAGATGCCCGGCAGTCGCATTGTCATGATTATTGTACAGGACTTCTGTCCAATTTTTTTTCGGAACACAGATTTTTCACTATGATTCCGCGGTGGTCTCCTTGAAGTCGAGATCGTGAAATAGATGGCGGTATAACTTCCCGTCGAGAATTTCGTAATCGGGATATTCGTTGGGACAGTCGCGTACGAAGTACGTGCCATGAGCATCGGGGCGTGTTGACTGCGGCTACGGTTACTGACTGTCGCGATAGTGCATCGGCGATTTTGTTTAACGTCTCTTTCCGGTATCGGATCTCGAGATCGTATTGCTGGAACTCGAAGGTCTAGCGTCTCAGCCGTCCTGAAGGCGTTTTTAATTTTTGGAGTCAACTCAAGGATTGGTGATCAGTTATGACGGTAAACGGGTACCCTTTCAGGTAGTCCCGCATCCTGCGTATGCTCCAGACGGTAGTCAGGCACTCCATCTCCGTCGCGCTGTAATTTCGCTCGGCCTGATTCAACATTCGGCTCGCGTATCATCCTCTCCCCCTCGGAGAAGTTCTGAATAAGCACGGCTCCCAGACCTGTAGTACCTGCATCTGTTTGTAGGTAAAATCGCTTCGTAAAAAATTGAGGCACGCTAGTACAGGCGCAGATGTCAAAATGTCTTTTAGTTTCCGGAAGGTGGCTCCCTCCTTGGGTCCTCACTTTCATCAAGCGTTTTTTTTTTGGTCAGTGCAATTAAGGACATAGCGATGGTAGCAAAGTCCTGTATGAAACAGCGGTACCACGATGCCACGCCCAGGAATTGTTTGATTTGTTTAACGATTCGGGATTCGGGCCAGTCTGCGATTGCGCGTATCTTTTCGAGGTCCGTTTTTATGCCGTCTTGGTTTATACCATTTCATGATGTAGCTGAGATATTTGAGAAGGTCTACGCAAAATCGGCATTTGTCGGGATTCAGTCTCAATCGCGCTTCCTGTAATCGCCCAAAAACTTCTTGGAGGATTTGCAGGTGTTCCTCGAAAGATCATGATGAATATAGACCGGACGGCATTACGCGGAATTGGTATAGATTCTTCTCCGGAATCGTGAACGCGGGTCAGCACTTTGCTCTCCGGCCAGTACCCGCTCTTTAAGTCCAATATTGTCAGATATCGTGCCCCCCCCTCAGTTTGTCACGGTTATCTGCGGTAGTGGATAGACGTCGAGTTCGGTTACTTCATTCACGCGCCGGAAGTCTATACAAAATCTGTTCTTTTCGTCCTTTTTCTTGACTATTACGACTGGGGAGCTCCATGGGCTATGAGAAAGTTCTACTACCTCCTCTTCCTGCATACTCTCTACTTCGGCATTGCTTGCATCGCCGGATTTCGTGGACGATATTTTTGTTTAATAGAGCGGGTATTCGGTTTTAAGCGAATGTGATGCTGAATTAAGTGGATGGGGCTTGTGACCACTTCGAATAACGGTAGCTCGGTGTCTCGGAACTCCCGTAGCTGTTGTTCCTTCCCCACAGTACGTTTCCGTAGCCCCCCTGCCGTGGCCGTGATGTTCATATCCGGGAGCTGCGCTTCGGTGATGCCGGAATAGGTAAACCGATTAGGAATAGCTCGTCGGACGAATTTATCGGGCCAGGAACGAAAGAGGTTCATTGCGGAGAGAGGAGGCTCTTACAAATAATGCATAGAATTGTGTAGTAAAGTGAAACAAAATACTCTTTATTACATTCAACACGATACAAACAGATAGCTCTAAACACAATACAATAAAATAAAGTGAATAATATAATGAAGATAATAACGAGATGGTCGCGTGTCGCACCTGGTATTTCGAACGCACGGGGCCGAGCGTTGGTGCGTCCTAATGTCGCGGCGCGGTAACACGGCACGGATGCTAACGCGGCACGGGTACACACCGATACGGTCGCGACGCGGAAGCGCGCGTCGCGGATTTTGAATGCTTATAGCACACCTGAATGTATACGTACGTCGGCGGCCGAGAACACCCGGCAGAGGCGAAGAAAACTTTATCCCCTGTTTTGTTACCAATCGCACCGGTATAAGATTTCAGGTGGTGCCTTTCGACTATTGGGAACGCCCAACGAAGGCAGAGTACTCCCTACTCCTTTGTCACGTCTAATCGACGGATATAGCGAGAATCGGCTTCCAAAGGTGCTGAGAACCAGCAAAGGCGAAATCCGCTTCATTCCCTGAACGCGTTGTCGACAGGAATCTCGTAGCAGGAAACTGCTCGTAGCGGATTGGGATTGCTTTCGAGTCGGTAGGATCTGGTCGTTGGATAGGAATCGAAGCAAAAAGCCTCTGTAAAAATCCGCGGCCTTTTATATGACCAATTTTTGGTAGCGCCGCGAATTCGGCGAAGCTCGGTTCTCGCTGAGCGGTACCCCCATATGTATGACGGTACTGAATCTATCGAGTAGCACTCGGCAACGTTTCTCGCGGAACGTTGGCTGGTACTTGCGAAACGATATTTGCGATTTTCTAAAATTATTTGGGCATACCGCGTCCTCATCGCTGCTTATTATACAGCGGCATCCGGCTGATATTCGAGCGGTAACAATGCGATTTCTCGGGTTTTATATTTTTTATTCAATTTTTTATTCAAGTTATCAACTTTACAGAAAAATAGCAAGAGACAAAAATTGTTTATTTTTTTCTCATAGAACTCTAAGAATTTTTTCACAACTTTTTGTCAATTTTTTAATTAGTATTGCACTTTTTTATTGGCAATTATGATTACCAATATGAGAAAATGCGATAAAAGTTCTGAAAAAATTCTCAAAACTCTATGAGAAGAAGATAAACAATTTTTAAAAACTAAAAGATAGATCAAAAAATGAGCAAGAAAGATTTTAATTTAAAATAATATAATATTTTACATCACAAATTAATATTTGATGTCATAAAGATGGAACATTTCGACTAAGTCTTTATCATTCAATTGAAGTCACAAAATTTTAAATTAATACATAATATTTAAACGTTGGATAAACTTTAAATTAAATAAAATTACAAATTATATAGTCACAATAAATAGCACATAAAACGTTTAGAAGATATTAAAAACTATTTTTTCGTTGGACGGCGAGAAAGAGTAGGATCAATTATGTAAAATTATATGTGTAGTCAAAAGTTGAGTCAAATTTATCTCAATATGTATCTATATAAAAAGAAATCAATTATATGATATAAAAATCGTGAAAAACTAAGTGAAATTAAAACAATTATCAAACTTACAAAGAATATTCTTCTCCATTAATGATGAGAGTTCATGTTATATCGAGTGTTACCAGACAAATGCGAAAGATACATCGATGATATTATTTATGTTAAATCTAATAAGGACAAAAACTTTAATACGTACTTATTCTGAAACCGATTTTAATAAACAGATATAGGGATCGTTTAGCCTCTCGTTATCTTTTCGTAAGTTAATGCCTTTTTCTTGTTCTTTAATGCTAAGCATTTTTAATGCTAAGCAAGAAATAAACCTTTTAGTGTAATTCTATTCAGAGTCCATGGCTTTAACATTATTCCAATCAAAAAAATAATTAAAATTCAAAATATGCTCTAAAATTACCGAGTATTTCGACGAATTCATCTTAATAAATTATTAATATATTCTTGTTTTTAATTGGCTAACGTAGAATACATACAGTTCTTGCAATTAATTTTATATAGGATAACTCTGGCGAATACGCCGCGCCAGGATTTACGCCGTAGAAGTTAGAAAAAATAGAAGCAGTGGGGGTAATTTTTCCGAAACTACTTTTACATGCCTTTATGTAATATTATTATTGTGTTACGATTTCAATTTCTTACTGTTAATATGAATGAAATTATTGTGAATTGAGTTGATTTGTCACTGTAATAAGAAGTATTATTATCAATTATAATCTATATAAAATGATTACTGTTGGGCGCGTAAAAGACTTACAATTAGTGGTTATTTCGTGATACATAAGTATAGAGGAATAATAAAGCATGTTATATAGCAAAATACAAATGCTTTGCTCTCAAAAAACGAACAAAGAAAGATCTTAATTTAAAATAATATTGTATAATATTTCACATTACTTCACAAATTAATATTCGATGTTATAAAGATATCATGGAACATTTCGACTATACTAAGTCTTCATCAGCCAATTAAAATCACAAAATTTTTAATTAATGCATAATGTTTAAATGTTGGATAAATTTTAAATTAAATAAAATTACAAAATATATAGTTATGTCGCAATAAACATATAAAATAGAGAAGGAATTGCATTGTTCCCTTTAGGTCGAAAGTGTGTCCAAAGTCCGTGTGAGAGAGAAAGCTATAGAGTGATACTCGTCCTCTCTGTGCATATGTCAAAATCATCACTTGAATCACAGTTTCGACACATTCTACACTTAATGTCTGAACTGCTTACTGCTCCGTGAAAATCAGTGAACATAATGATATATTGAAATATCAATTGGTGATAAAATGTCTATCATACACTTAAATTCAGTGTATTGCATTTTATACGGAAATCGCAAGAAATCTGTTTTCTATTATGCGTAAGTAAATATTTATTATGTAAAGCCTAAGATGTGATAAAATATAGGTTATATTATGTGCCAGTTTAATAAAGACTAATGTTACGTCTCAGTGTTGTTATTGAGATGTTTTCTCCGTTTTTGAGTCAATGTATTTAAACAATTTACTCGGGGACCGGAGATTAAGTTGTGTAGTTAAGGATGCGATTCACTGGGAAGTATTGGATAATTTAAAGGAAGGGTAACCTTGAATCCGGTGCCAAAAAGATCGCGAAGTTTATAGGCGAATCTACGTGGATCGTGTTTTGGAATGGTTTTGTAACTAGGAAACGTTAGGTTGACCTCCAATTTATTCAGAGTATAGACAGGTTCGCGAGGTGAGTCTACCGGTTTGTCTTGGTCTAGCAATTGCGCAAGTTTTTGGAAATAGGGGAAAGGATCTTGATTCGAAATAAGGGCCGATTTAACTTGGAACCTCAATCTCTTTTCCCTTTGTCTTCGTCCGCCTTTGGTAGGCATGGAAGTAATGCAAAAAAAAAAGAATTATAATGTTCCGGAGAACTGTCGTAAACGGGGGCCACGCTATTGGCAGCGACAGTCGTAACAGCTCTCTGGATACGAGGAAATTATGAATTCTCCGAGGAAGTGCCGACAACGGGGGCCACGCTATTGGCAGCGACAGTCGCAACGACTCCTCAGATATTCATATATATGTGTATATTTGTATGAAGAATTAGAGATCAGAGATTTAGACGTTCCGTCGATAGATTCGATTTGATATTATCGTTTATTAAAAGAAAGATAAATGTGAAAACGAGGTTCTGATGAAGCGCGAGGATAGTTCTCACCTTGACTGTAACTGACTGACTGGCTGAGTGATCGAAGCAGTGCGAGTCTGAAAGTGAGTCTAAGTCTAAGTCTAAGTCTAAGAGTCTGAGTTTGAGAGTTTGAGTATAAGAGTTTGTGAATAAAAATGTATAAAAATGTACATTTCTGTCTTCGACAGCTCCCTTTATATACTGAAAATGAGTATGGGAGTGTCCTTTCAGAACCAATCGACACTTCTCAAAATTTGGTAGAACCTATACTCGCGCTTCCTTTGAGATAAGGCAGCAAGGCTCCGCGTAAGCCCTACTCCCCACTCTACAAGTTTATTCTTAATAAGTAATAGTTGAATTTTAACAATTTGTTATAAAAATTCGGTTTTCCTTAATATCCTTTATGCGAGGCGAATTCACTACATTCATTACATATATTTAAGATTAATTTAACTTTATTAGAAAAAGAAAAAGGGAAAAAAAGAAAAAGATATTCGTTCTCGCATTCAGGAAGGTTTCTATTTTACTGCTAATTACTTAATCGTTAAACGCTAATATAATATACGTTATTATTATATAATGTTAATGTATAATACGCTTTTATATTTGTTATTTTATAGGAGGGCTTCTTTGAGAAAGATCGTGTGATATTCTTAGACATTCTTTCTAGAATATTCTATAGATAATTTTTATGACGCCTAAAAGTACATAACGTGATCTATCTGTTAGAGTTTGAATGTTCAAATAAAGAAACTGGCTATAAAAGAGAAACGGAATTTCCAGTTTCGAAATAAGGAAAATAGGGAAATCTAGCGATAAGATAAAGTAAAGTATAAATTGTATACCTATGGTGAATATATTATTCTATAAAGAATAAGGGGATTTTATTGGTATGTAACACCTCCCTCTTTAAGTCATGCGTGATGCACTTAATGTGCGCCACGCATGATTATATATAAAATAACATTAAATATACATGTGTATATAGAATATGCCGATTATAGAAAGAAGTGTTTACAACTGTGGATATATTCTAGCGTTTTCTTGTTCAATAGAGATATTTTCTTCTTGATTCATGATGTTCTTGGGCAGACTCGAATTTTTTCCTGATGTAGTTAATTTTTCTGCTGCTTCCTCTTGAGGTGTTTCCCTCTTCTTGGGTTTTTGGGAGAGATGTATGATTAGATTTGTAATTGAGTCCCAAAGGGCCCCGATCAGATGTAATGACCAGCCATAAATTGTATGTATAGCCACATAGAAGTTCTTCTCCTGTCCTGGCGAGTGCAAATGTTACATCTTGCGTTGACAGTGAATATATGGTTTTCTCGTAGAAAGTGTCAAGCATTCTATTAGCATATCCTTCGTAAAGAACATCATAATGATTAAATTGACAATGGTCCATTGGTAAGGTTTTCCAGAAGGTATGTCCTCCGTCAATATCCATACAAGTGGTATCAGTATATGAACAGATTGTGCCCGATCTTAGACGAACTTGATTTGTTTCCAGGTTTATAGTAGTTTGGTAAGAAGTTAGTGTGATGGTCGTTGTTCCTTGTACAATGACGTTATCCCAAGTGCCATATGGATCAGAATATTGCGCGCCTGAACATCGTCCGTCTGAGCTCGCAGATCCCGCGAAAGTAGTTGGTCGTGTTGTAGTCTGGTTTATTTTCAAACCATATATGAAATTATTGGTATTAATGGAAAATACTCCAGTTAAATGCATCTTCCTACATCCGTCTGCAGTTATTTCTAGGATGTACTCTGCTTGTGCATTCGTTACTGTTGAAATGTGAGAGTGCATCCCACAATAATATATAAATCGATTAATAGACACCTTGCATTGAATTACATCTATGGGCTTGAATTTTGATAATTGAAGTAATTGGATATATGTTTTTTCAATTTGCGGTTGAGTTAGAGGAATATTGCAGCTTTCAACATCTAGGAGAGATAAAGTTGTGACATTTAGATGTGGTGATCCGCAATCATATCCGACGATTCCGTTAGGTTGAGAGATGTAGAGAGTCCACATGAGCATGGCAAATAACAATAGATTCGGCATCTTTTCGCTTTTTCTTATAAATACATTTTTTTTTTTAGAGAAAAAAAGGAAAAGAAACAATTATACACGAAGTTGTTTGCAAGATATAATACATAAGTACAAAATATAATACTTATTATAATATAATACTAATCGCGCGCGTATTTATATAATTTGTTTTAGATATGTATATACGTATATATATAAATATATATATATATATATATATATAAAGACTTGGATTGTTACGCGGCACAATTCAAATCTTCTCCGTCTCATTCCTTTTCTAAATGAATATGAGACGTCTTTAATTTATTAGGATGAACAATTTTTTGTTTTCCTTTTACAAAGAGTTTTATATTACCATTAGGTAATATATCCAATATCGTGTGAGGTCCGGAGTATTGATTACCGAGTTTGCCTTTCTTGGGTTCACATAATAAAAAGACTTCGTCATTGACTTGGAAATGTTGAGGATTGATCTTTTGATCATAATACCTCTTGGACTTTATTTTGGAAGTTATAATATTTTCTCGCGCTAATTTTTGTATATTATGTATATCCGTCATGAGTTGTGTTAAGTAAGTATCAGATGTTTTTAATTCCTCTATATTATTAATGATTTCGTTGGACGGAAGCCTAGCTAATTTACCAAATACTAATTCATATGGGGTGTATCCGGTAGCCTCGTGTGTGCTTGTATTGTATGAAAAGGTAGCGTATCGTACTAATTTATCCCATTCTGTGAATCTATTTACAAATTGCTTCAAAAATTCTACCAAAACTAAGTGAGACCGTTCTAAAGCTCCATTAGCTTGTGGGTAGAAAGCGGTCGTTTTAAATTGTTTAATTTTAAATTTTTTTGCAAATCTTTTCATCATGTTGCTCGTAAAATTACTGCCTCTGTCCGTTAGTATTGCTTTAGGAGCTCCGAACGTACAAATAAAAAATTCTAGGAAGGCGTCAGCAACACTCATGGCTGTAGCGGATTTTAAAGGGATGGCGAGGGAGAATTTCGTTAAATGGTCTTGGATGATTAATATATAGGAATTTTGTTGAGAGGTTGTTGGTAAGGGGCCGACTATGTCCATTGATACTTTTTCGAATGCAGAATATGGAGTGTCTGTTATCAGCATAGGTTGTTTTGTTTTAATGCGAACCAATTTTTTTATTTGGCATTGTAGACAACGATTAATATAATCTTGTATGTCGGATTTCAAATTATTCCAATAGAAGTTTTGTCTAATGCGATTGTATGTTTTAGTTATGCCCTTATGGCCACCAACTACTGAGGAATGTGATTCCTCTATAATAGAGTTTCGTCTTTCTATTTCTGGTATTTGCACTAATCCATGGCAGATGACTAGCTTAATTGGAAATCCTATTAATGACTTGCGAATATAATCAAAAATTGTGCTCCATTTAAAATCATCGATTTCTGTTGTTTTTGCTACGCTTAATACCTTTATTGGAGTATTATTTAGTGTTTCGTGAAGTGAAATTAATAATTGATCCAACGTTTCCTTTGTTACTTTATCGTTTATTTTATTTTTGCAAATCAAAATAAAATGAGTTTTATTTCCCCTTTTAATAAGTGTTACTCTCCCTATCTGACCCTTAGGCATTTGTGGAATTAATTTTGTTCTTGGAGACTTTTGGATCCATTATCGCAAGGTTTGCCGTCTGCGCTCATAAAATATAAATAATTTTCTTTGTGCATAAATATTTGATCTCGACTATTTATAATACTATGTATTTGTGATCGTGTTACGATTTGTGGATCGTTAAGATCTTTGGTTTTATCCGGATCAAATTTATTGAAATTTTTATCGATATCGACTTCATCGTCGTCGTTGTCATCGTCATTGTTATTGTCGTCGTTGTCGGTATCACTGTTACTAATATTGTCTTCATTGTCATTAATGTCATCGTTGTTATTGTTACAAATTTCACTGTTTTTAATCATCTCACGGTTGTGACTAATACTGTCCTCGTCGTCCGTATTATTAGTAAATGAATCGTGATCTTTATTATTTTCGTTACGGTCGTCCAAGTCTTTTGTCAGGTCGTCTATGATCTGTAATAAATTGGGTGGAATGGTTGACGTTGTGTCTATAATATTTGGACCGGTTCTTGGTGCAGGATTTATATTTTTTTCCTTAGGAGAAGGGGAGGGAGGGGAGGGATTTGTATCATTCAGATTTTTCACAATCTGAATCTCGTCCTTTGGTTCTTGGTGTACCTCTGCTTCTATAATATGTTGTGTGAAGGGTGGTTCTTGTAATTCTTTTCGGGTGAATGGTACACTTTCCCCTTCTGTTGAGACTGCTTTACGGGTTTGTATTGTTGGTTTACATTCAGGCTCTGGTTCCTCTATCATTGATCCTCTTCGGGGTGATGACGGGAGAGGTCGTGGATTTGTGTTTCTAGTATGGGCTTCTTCATCTTCCGAGCATTCTTCGATTTCATCGAATGCTGGTTGTATCACATATATTTGTATAGGATTTCTTGATAATGCGACAGCGTTCACGTTTGTTTTTCCGGCTTTGTAAATGATTTCGTAGTCGTACTCGGCTAATTTAATTTTCCAACGTGCTAGTCGCGAAGTAGGATCCTTTGCTTTGTGAAGCCATGTCAGCGGTTTATGGTCAGTAACTAAAATAAATTTATTACCATAAAGATAAGGTCGAAAATGTCCCACTGCATAGACTATTGCCAATAATTCCTTTTCGATTGTGGAATAGTTCTTTTCAGCGTCGTTTAATACACGAGAAGCGTAACTTATGGGTCGATCTTTTCCTATTGGTCCTTGACTTAGGATAGCGCCTATGGCTGTTCCTGACGCATCCGTTGTTACGACGAAAGGTTTAGAAAAATCGGGATATTGCAACACCGGTTCTTGGCATAATGTATTTTTCAATGTGGTGAAGGAATCTTGTTCTTTTTGATTCCATTTAAATTCCGTTCCGTTTTTTAATAAATTTGTCAGGGGTTTCGCAATGTTAGAAAAACCCTCTATGAATCTGCGATAATAACCTGCTAATCCGAGAAATTGTTTTATGTTCTTTTGATTTTTAGGTACAGGGAAATTTTTTACTGCTTCTATTTTCTTCGGGTCGGGATGTACTCCGTTTTTATTTATCACGTGTCCTAAGTAGGTGACTTCTTTTCGGAGAAATTCGCATTTTTCTGGTTGCAGTCTTAGGTTTGCTTCACGTAATTTATTTATTAATTTTTGGAATTTAATTTCGTGTTCTCTTAAGGAACTTGCATATAAAACAATGTCGTCTAAATAGACAAATATTTCCGTCCCTTGCATTCCAGTTAGTATTCTGTCCATTAGCCTTTGAAATGTGGCCGGAGCATTTTTTAGGCCAAATGGCATTCGGTCGAACTCATAATGGCCATGAGGAGTTGAAAAGGCTGTTTTATGGCTGTCGTCCGGGTGCATTTTAATCTGGTGAAAGCCAGAAGCTAGGTCAAAAACCGAAAAATATTTAGCACCTCCTAATTGGAGAATATCTGTTATGTTAGGAAGTGGATATGCGTCACCGATGGTTTTTTCGTTTAGTGAGCGGAAGTCTAATACCATCCTCCACCGTTTGTTACCGTTTGAATCGGTCTTTTTTGGGACAATCCAGACTGGAGTGTTGTATGGAGATTCTGATGGTTTTATAATATCTTGGTCTAGTAAATCTTTTACTTGACGGTCGATTTCTTCTTTATGCGTAGGAGGGAATCGATACTGTCTTGTGTGTATCGGAACGTTATCATTTGTATGAATATGATGTTGCAGAACGTTAGTGAATCCGAGAGACTCTCCTGGCAGATAAAAGCAATCTGCATTTCGTTCTATTGACCTTTCAACAGCCATACGCTCTTCATTGTTTAAGTGATCGAGTTTGATTAGTCCCATTATTTTATTATACCGAAAAATTTTGTTTGTTTCTACACAAGATTTTCCATTTGATTCTGAGCTCGAAAAAATTGTATTGAGTTTTGAGATTGATCCAGATTTTAAATTTGAATTTAAATTAGAGTTAACATTAGAATTTCGACTTGAATTTGAATTTGATATTGGATTTGAATCTGGATCTGAATTACGAATAGAGTTTGATTTTGATCCTAATTTTGATGTTGAATTTGTATTTGAATTTGAATTGCAATTTTTATTTGAATTGATTTTTGAATTAGAATCAGAATTAGAATTAGAATTAGAGTTAGAATTTGAGATTGATTTTGATTCTAATTTTGATGTTGAGTTTGTATTTGAATTAGAATTGCAATTTTTATTTGAATTGATTTTTGAATTAGAATCAGAATTTGAATTAGAATTAGAGTTAGAATTTGAGATTGATTTTGATTCTAATTTTGATGTTGAGTTTGTATTTGAATTAGAATTGCAATTTTTGTTTGAATTGATTTTTGAATTAGAGTTAGATTTTGAATTAGAATTAGAGTTAGAATTTGAGATTGATTTTGATTCTAATTTTGATGTTGAATTTGAATTAGAATTAGATTTAAGATTAGTTAATTCATTGAATTCGAATATTTGTATAGTGGGCACAAATACATCGTAATCTTCTTCGGTCGTATTTATTACCCGTAAGTGTGCCTTTCCATCTCGTACGGTCACCAGCGCATTACCTAAGTAAACGCCTTCGGCCAAATTTAGTTTAGGAACATATCCTTCTTTTAATTCTGGATTAGCAACTTGAATGTATAATTGTGAATTTGTCCTTGCAGGAATAGTTAGAATTTCCTTAGGTTCGAATGGTATCCTAATATCGTCCCATTCCAGGTGATTTGTCTTATAATTTACGTTGGCCTTGCATTGATTAAAGAAATCGGAGCCTATTATTCCGTCCTGTGGTATAGGAAATTCGTCTTCCACTAAATGAAATACGACTGGACGTCCTAAGATGTCTACCTGTCCTAGCCCTAAGGTGGACACATGGTGCGCCGTAATTCCCGTTAATTTCAGAATCTCGTTCCTATTTACTTGGACATTAGATTTTAAGGATCCCTTTTTGATGATGTTCGGCCCTGAACCGCTGTCTATTAGGAATTCTAAAGAACCGTTCAAATCTCTGCTTTCCAGTCTGACTGTTGGTACTTCTTCCGTGCGCGTTAGATTTATTGTTCGATATCCGTATCGAATGCCGTCGTTATCGCTCGAGCGGGGCGTATGTTTGTATTTCCCGGAATCGCCCCTGTCTTCGCGGGAATTTCTCCGTTTCCCTGCGCTTGGCTACTACGAACCTGATTGTTAAATGCTCGCTTGCGGCATTCTTCAATTGCATGTCCCACTTTTTTGCAGTATCTGCACATAATTTGAGACGTATTACCAGGATTTTGTAGTCCTCTCAGGGGTGGTGATGTTTGCGTATTGTCGTAGTTTCGATTATTCGATGCGAAGTTCGTTCGGCTTAGGTTTACGTTAGAAAAAAAATTTCGTCTAGATTGATTGCTGCTGATAAGCCTACAACGGTCGGCTGTATGCCCGATTTTATGGCAGTATTGGCACGTCATTGTTTCGGCATTTACCCGACGCACGGGCGCATTACCTGCGTGTTTGTTATCGCTGGACCTTTTTTCCCCAAGCACTACTTGTCTTATCGTTTTTACAGTCTCGAGTTCTCTTTCGGCGTCTATAGCGCGGCTCTCCAATTCCTCGAATGTTCCTTCTTTTGATATTACTATTTCCGGATTTAAACCACGTAGAAAACATATTCTTAAATGCTCGTCCACGGATCTTTTAAAATCATGACTAATTTCATTCGATTGCCGTTTTTGAGCGTCTATTATACGCTTTCCTATTTCGCGGACACGATTCGCATAACTTGATACCTTTTCGTCTCCCTTCTGACATATGTAAGCGAGTCGAGCTTGCGCCTCGTAAACTGTTTCTCTAGGACCATATTTACTACGTAAAAATTCGACTAAACCCTGTAAGGAATTAAATACTCTCCCGAGTATGGATCTATGAGCATCCCCCTTTAATTTGTTACGTATTGCGCGCACTAAGATAATTTCTTGTGAAGGCGCAATCATGCTGAGCGCTTCTTCACATCCTTCCACGAAATGAGTAAACGCAATATTATCTCCGTCAAAATTAGGTACAGCTTCTAACGCGTCTCTGATTGAAAAGTACATGAAATTAAGGTCGGCAGATGGTGTCGTTGGAATACCTTGTGACTGTTCTGAATGTTGCTGCTGTTCTTGTAACTGGCGAATGAGACGTTCTTGTTGCTGCAGTCTTCGTTGTAAATCGACGATATCGACTTCGTTTGCCATGGCGGTATTGTTTGTTACGGGATTTTTTCTTGGCGGAGTATGCACTACCTTGTTCATAGATAATACTTTTGCACAGTTTAATCACTTGAGATTTCTTTTCCACACAACTTAACAGAGCGTATCCCACCGCTGTCACCAAATTTTTGTTACGTCTCAGTGTTGTTATTGAGATGTTTTCTCCGTTTTTGAGTCAATGTATTTAAACAATTTACTCGGGGACCGGAAATTAAGTTGTGTAGTTAAGGATGCGATTCACTGGGAAGTATTGGATAATTTAAAGGAAGGGTAACCTTGAATCCGGTGCCAAAAAGATCGCGAAGTTTATAGGCGAATCTACGTGGATCGTGTTTTGGAATGGTTTTGTAACTAGGAAACGTTAGGTTGACCTCCAATTTATTCAGAGTATAGACAGGTTCGCGAGGTGAGTCTACCGGTTTGTCTTGGTCTAGCAATTGCGCAAGTTTTTGGAAATAGGGGAAAGGATCTTGATTCGAAATAAGGGCCGATTTAACTTGGAACCTCAATCTCTTTTCCCTTTGTCTTCGTCCGCCTTTGGTAGGCATGGAAGTAATGCAAAAAAAAAAGAATTATAATGTTCCGGAGAACTGTCGTAAACGGGGGCCACGCTATTGGCAGCGACAGTCGTAACAGCTCTCTGGATACGAGGAAATTATGAATTCTCCGAGGAAGTGCCGACAACGGGGGCCACGCTATTGGCAGCGACAGTCGCAACGACTCCTCAGATATTCATATATATGTGTATATTTGTATGAAGAATTAGAGATCAGAGATTTAGACGTTCCGTCGATAGATTCGATTTGATATTATCGTTTATTAAAAGAAAGATAAATGTGAAAACGAGGTTCTGATGAAGCGCGAGGATAGTTCTCACCTTGACTGTAACTGACTGACTGGCTGAGTGATCGAAGCAGTGCGAGTCTGAAAGTGAGTCTAAGTCTAAGTCTAAGTCTAAGAGTCTGAGTTTGAGAGTTTGAGTATAAGAGTTTGTGAATAAAAATGTATAAAAATGTACATTTCTGTCTTCGACAGCTCCCTTTATATACTGAAAATGAGTATGGGAGTGTCCTTTCAGAACCAATCGACACTTCTCAAAATTTGGTAGAACCTATACTCGCGCTTCCTTTGAGATAAGGCAGCAAGGCTCCGCGTAAGCCCTACTCCCCACTCTACAAGTTTATTCTTAATAAGTAATAGTTGAATTTTAACAATTTGTTATAAAAATTCGGTTTTCCTTAATATCCTTTATGCGAGGCGAATTCACTACATTCATTACATATATTTAAGATTAATTTAACTTTATTAGAAAAAGAAAAAGGGAAAAAAAGAAAAAGATATTCGTTCTCGCATTCAGGAAGGTTTCTATTTTACTGCTAATTACTTAATCGTTAAACGCTAATATAATATACGTTATTATTATATAATGTTAATGTATAATACGCTTTTATATTTGTTATTTTATAGGAGGGCTTCTTTGAGAAAGATCGTGTGATATTCTTAGACATTCTTTCTAGAATATTCTATAGATAATTTTTATGACGCCTAAAAGTACATAACGTGATCTATCTGTTAGAGTTTGAATGTTCAAATAAAGAAACTGGCTATAAAAGAGAAACGGAATTTCCAGTTTCGAAATAAGGAAAATAGGGAAATCTAGCGATAAGATAAAGTAAAGTATAAATTGTATACCTATGGTGAATATATTATTCTATAAAGAATAAGGGGATTTTATTGGTATGTAACACTAATAAATACAATGCAATATTTTTTCATATATATTATAAATTATACAATTAATTACGGATCGTATTACTAGATTTCCTAAGCAAAAGGAATTCGTAAGCAGTGGCTAGAATTCTGAAATCGATGAACATATTTTGAACACAGCTACTAGAATATGTTCAAATCATTTTCGTGAAGAATTGAAGAATAAAGGTAAAGGTACCTTAGTAAAGGTATAATGCTAAAACCCAATGCTGTACCGTCTGTTTATATAAAGAAGAAGAATATCTGAACAATCAAATTCTGCTCTTAATGAAGTTTATGATAACACAAAACAGAAATATAATGCTACTGACAATATAAACATCTATTGCAACGTTTCAGTTAGTAAGTAATAATGAATAATATTGATTTTATGTACATAATTGCTTAGAACGAATTAAAAATAACTAATTAATGATTGATAACTTTTTAGATACTTCAATGATAGATGCTCAATGTATTCTGCAGAGTTGTGATAGTATTCAATTGTCGAAATGCCAAACACCTCCAAAGGCTATATATATATATATATATATATATATATTAGGTGTTGGAATTAATTCGTAGCGTTTTTAAATGAAAGAATGTTATTTATTTCACATGAGCATTAAAAAATACATTAATGAAAGTACTTTTAAAACTTATAAATACTTTGTAAAACGCTACGAATTAATTCCAACACCTAATATATATATATATATACTTGTATATATATATATATATATATATATATACTTGTATAATATATATATATATATATATATATATTGTGTCAGTCAACATTAGAATACCAGACTGAGCTACGAAAGCTGAAAGATTATTACATGTTGTCAATAGTGAATCATCACCTATTTTTTTAGGCTCAAACTAGCAAACACCTACGAAGACTGTTCGTGATCCTCGTTTTATTAATGCAATCAGAACTCCATATTCCAGCTACACCTAGAAAAGCTCGAAGGGCTTTGCAGCTAGCAAAATGAACTATCAAACAACAATAATGAAAAATAAAAATTTTTCAGCAAGCTCGCAATAGATTAGTTGCTCATATCACAATAATGAAAGGTTTAGTAAAGCATTTACAACAAAAGAATTTATTAACTGAAACGGCTACTGAAAATTTACAGATAGATAAAATCAGTGTAAAATTGTGAATTGTGAATTGTGCATTATTGTTTGTAATAAGTATTTTGATAACACATTATTATTAAGTAATTATTATTATTGTGAGTTGTGAATTGTGTATTATTAATTATGAAGTAATTACTAATTATAATGATAATTATTAAAATGTATGAAAAGAAGAGCATAAAAACCACCGCACAAAATATTGTTTGTGTATTTAATTATCATTACATTAATAAAACATTAGATGTTTCGGCCACAATCATCTTCAGTAAATTCACAATATTCTTAAAACGCAGAATTACATATAGCTGACATTAAATTCAACCGTCGTGTGATATAACTATATATAAACGTGTTCTTTCATTATGTGAAGATGCCTCGTACAACAACGCCAATTGTCATATTACGAAATATATAGAACAAGAATTTTCAGATTCTAATTTAACAAACCTATCATTAATATCTTCTAGTCGAAATGTATGAGAATAGAATCGTTACCTGTTTTACAGCAAAAAAATGATGAATCTCAAGTACATCCTTTACACAGATGGAAATTTGTCGTGACATTGTGTGTTATTATAATATTTGTCATATCATATATGTTACCACTATTTATATATATGTGTCAAAAGTTTAGATTATTCTAGAATTATTTATTAAGTGTGAGAGAGATCTTTCTTAAGAAAAGGCAGATAAACATCGAGCAAACCTTCAGTATCACTTTGCTTATTGATACCACTTATTTGGCCTTTAATGTATATCATTTCAAAGATTCTTCTTTTCATTAATGATTATTCTGTGTCTAAAATTCTGATATTATCCCAATCCAATTCATGCATCTCATTCAACTGGTGACGCGAAATCACTGACATCTCAGAGGTGGATCTTCTTATGTGATCAGCCTTATGTTCTTTTATTCGAGTTTTTAATTTCCTTTTTGTTTGGCCAACATAAGAAGACTCACAATTTAAACAATTTATTTTATAAACCACTCCACGATGGTCCTCTTTACGCAAAGGATCTTTTCCAGTTTTTATAAATCTATTCATTTTATTAAGTTTGTAAGCGATATTAAAGCCCTGAACATGTGAAAGTTTTTTAAATTTTTCTGATACTTTACTTAAATATGGTATTATGAAAAACTTTTTCTTTGAATTAGAATTAGAGTCGCTTTCGTTATTGTTGTACTCATCATTTTTATCTAAATTAGTTCTACTTTCTAAAGTTTTAATTCTATTTTTTATTGTTGAAAAGATGAATTTAAGAGGACAACTATTCATTAACAGAGTGTGAATTAAATCAGTGATGTTTTTTTCTTGAAATGTTGGATGAGATAAAAACAAAATTCTATCTAATTGCCCGATAATTACACCCATTTTATAACTAACGGATGATTCGAAAAATAATTTAAATATCTCCCCGAATTAGTAGGTTTTTTTATAAATATCGAAGATGATACTTCCTTCTTGTCTCATTAGTTTTACGTCTAAAAAATTAATGCCGTTTTCATCACCAAAGTCAACTGTAAATCTAAGCCTTTCATGATATGAATTAAACAATTCCAGAACATTCTCCACTTTGTCTTTATGCACCACTAACATAATGTCATCAACATAACGGAAATAAAAAGATGAGATAATATTATTAGTAGTAATAATTTCTTGTTCTAAGCCTTGTAGAACAATATTCGCTAATATAGGGGACAATAAAGAGCCCATTGGCATGCCAAAAATCTGTCTAAATATTTTTTTGTCGAATTTAAAAAATGTAGAGTTAATTATAATCATAATTGCTTTAATAAACTCATGTAAAGGAATCAAAGTCTTGTTTTCAATCAAGTTCCACCTACGTTCAATGCTTTTTAATACTAAATCGGTCGGAATTCGTGTACATCGACTGATTTTTACATAATTGAAATTCTTTTTATTATTATTGTCTATAATATCTTTTAGGAAGGTCGCCAGTGGATAAAAAGCACTGTTTATGCAGTTAACTATCAATCTTAGTGGATAATTATTAAGATAAATAGGATAAAATGATAAACTGAACTAGACATTTCTTTCACATACTTAAGTGAGAAATCATATTTCGTTATAGGTTCTTTGTACTTTCATGAAACACTGTTTCTAGTTTATCATTTTGTTCTATTTATTAATCTTAATAAACACGCAAATAAAATCATTGGGACATATTTAATCAGGAAAACATTTATCTTACTGTGTTAATAGATTTATTGAATTCCGCTTTATATCTCTATTTGAAGTGTAAATATTTAAGATTTATCTTGAATTGTATATAAGTTACTTCTTGTTAAATTCTTTAAACGGAAGTGAGAGAGCCAGCATATTAGAAAAGTCTCTGGAACTACGTCTTATAATACGGGATCATACTGCATTCATTAACGTTCGATGGATGTGCTGTTAATTTTGTATGTGTACGAATTTTGCATGTGTACGAATTTGGACACACTTTCACCATTCCTCCTCCATGTCTATATACTCAAAGGTATATCCCATTCCTATAGAATACACGGGAAAAATGTAAGAGATTCTAAAAGCTCTTTTTTTAATATGAAAAATAAGATTTCGAATTTCTAATTTTTTTTTTATAGTAGTAGACAGTACAAAGTTTTTGCTGATGTAGTTCATTTAGCTTACAAATAATACTTAATAAATTAAGTTGTTGTTGGGTGCGGCGTATATACCGGAATTACTATATTGTATTTCTGTTCCTTATCAGTGCTATCTTTTTGGATTTTGATAAAGTTATTAAGACGATTTAAATCCTATCATGACCAACTTTTTATTTAAACATGATGTAACAGTGTTAGACAATTTATTTATAAATAGAATTAGAAAAAAAATTTTTTTTTTGTTCAATGTCAGTAGTTTCCTCTGTATCGTTGACATTGCTCAAATTTTGAATTAGGTACATATTTCTTATTATAAAGTTTTTTAACCTTATTATTAGTTATATATAACCTTATTATTAGTTTCTTTAAATAATTTCCAATGGATATCCATCTTCAAGAAGTAATTTTATACATAATTCTAAGTTCTCTTTATGAAACGTAGGATGAGATAATAAAATCGCTCTGTCCACAAGATTGTAAATCTTATAATATATTGGATATTTGGAAAAAAAAGACAGACTGCCTGAAAAAGTTTTCTTTTGAAATTAATTTATAAATATTATGTCATTCTTTATAATTAATAAAATATCTAAAAAAACTTAAAGTATGATTACATTCCTTTTCAAAAATAAAAAAAAATTGTAATCGATTATGAAAACCAATGAACATATTAATAATATTTTGAATCTGATCTAAAGATGCAGCTAAAACAATATTATCCACATACCGGTAGTAAGATAATTCTAAATTAAGACTACTCAAAACTTTTCCCTCTAAATCTTGCAATATCATGTCTGCTATTATAGGTGAAAGTGGGAACCCCATTGGGATACCAAAGATCTGTTTGTATATCTTGTTATTAAATGCAAAATAAGTATCCACACAACACATGGACATTTTTGGACGTCCTTTGTATGTCCTCCAATGTACTGGTTATGTCCTAATGTCCTGAACGTCCATAGAATGCTAGTCTACTTTTAGCGTAACTGCAGTAGGACGTCTATATGACAAAAGACATATTCGGAACAGAATCACAAAATTCAATATTATATATATTTAATATATTTATGATATACTTTATGAACATACATTTGAAATTTGAGGTTCGATATGTTTTTTAAATAAGACATTTTGAAGATGTCTTAGGGATATCTATTAAATGTCTATAGGACGTTTGTTATATGTTCCGGGAATGTCTCCTATATATGTCTATATAAACGTTGAATATTATTATCATAATATATAATCATTAATATCATTGTTATTATTATTATTATTATTATTATTATTATTATTATTATTATTATTATTATTATTATTATTATTATTTTTGACATTATTGAGTCGTCAATATAGTGATATAGTGGACATACAATCATAATTATAGTATAAAATATGTATATAAGATCAATTCAAGTAATTAATTAATTTTATTTTTATAATAATTACATAATTATGGTTATATTATATATTAAGTAAAAATATATAATATTATAATAATAAACGAAATTAATTTAAATTAAATTAATAATTACATAACAATAGAGAACATCTTTTAAATGTATGTTAGCCTTCTTCAAAAATAATATGCAAGATACAAATATGTATTATATTTTACTAATTATATTTTAATATATTTGTTACGTCCAAACCTTTAGAAATTCGGTGAAGGAAACAATGAAGGAGAATGGAGAGGTATGGAAAGACGGCAAGACTCAATCTCACAGGTATACGCACAGAGGCGAATACCTGTAAGTTGCATGCACCTCTTCGGTCCCGGAATATGGGTCAACGTCCCGAAGGGACGCTATGACACCTGTTCCGAGAGACAGTGCGAACATCAGTCCTACTTTTTGGGTCAAGAAACTTAATCCTTTTGATCAGGGACTGGACCTCGTGTGATCTCAGGCGTTTAAAGGGAAAAACAATGCAAGAGATGATTCAAATAAATGGCAGCTAAGAAAATATAACTGGCTTACATTTATTAACAAAAAAATAGAAAATTAGGTTTATATAAGATATTTATACATATTTTTTACATAAAATAAGAAAACTTATCATTATGTGTGTGTGTGTGTGTGTGTGTGTGTGTGTGTGTGTGTGTGTGTGAAAAGGAAGTAAAGTTATTGAGTATTGGAGGCGAGGAAAGTGGTGCAGGAGCACATTGGGATGAGGTGTTTGTACAAGACGGTGTAAGGCTTGTCTGGGATGTAAACTGTAATTATTCTATCCCCTTCATTGGAGGGGGACGAATACAGTCTAAATAGCCGATCCCAGTCGATCGGCACGGAATCCGATTGAGAAGGAGAAATTGGGAGTTAGTTTAAAAGAGGAGGGAGATATCCTTCTTTGAGAGAAGGAGGAAGAAGGAATCGTCTCTTGAGAGAAAGAGGGGGAGGGAATCGTTCCTTGAGAGGAGGAGGGGAATAATTCAAGATTTCTTGGATAGCGGGATCGATGACAGGGGGAGAAGTTGTGTCTGATCTGAGACTGGAGAGTATGAAACCTCGAGAGCGGTCGTCAGTCGGTTGTGGCGGGACGGTTGTGGCTATGCGGACGATTCCGCCTATTCCTCCTGACGTAAGGGGTTCGTCCCCGTTTTTTAATTGACGTACTAGCGCGCACTATAACCGAAGGGTAATATATATATGTTTCGTTAGAAACGCGTATAAATGTGTGTGTGTATATATATATATATATATATATATATATATATATATTTATTTTCATGCGAGGAGACGTTTGGATGAACCGGAAGAAATAACAGGGGCGACTTACTGGTTAGCTGGTGAGTCCACGAGATCTCGGGTAGCTATCGGTTGAAATAAACGAGGAAGTCCGCTGTTCACGGAGAGCGCCAGAAGGGCAGAATGCCTGATCGCAATGATGGTTGCTGCCCACAATTTATCCTTTTTCTATTTGTACTTGCGTAAAAAACTGGCGTGACTATCGCGGGTTCTGGTAGGCTGATTTCCGCACTGACCGCAGTTGATCCCGACAATAGTTTGCATCTACGAACTTACGTGGTTCTTCACTGACGTGAACTGTACTAACGTGAACCGGGTGAGTTT
Source organism: Acromyrmex echinatior (assembly GCF_024713525.1). NCBI lineage: Eukaryota > Metazoa > Arthropoda > Insecta > Hymenoptera > Formicidae > Acromyrmex > Acromyrmex echinatior. The sequence continues at coordinate 9,628,664 of NC_141867.1, forward strand.
GACTTTTGATACTCTGCGCTTCCGCCGGATCTCTATTTATACCCCGAAAGAAGTTGTGCCCTTTGTCTAGAATGCAATAATTAATTGCAATGTCACGCGAGATTTACGATTTTTATAGCGTCCTATCGTTGTTAATCTAAAGTGCATTGTTAGAGAAGTTTCGAGAAAAAAAGAAGTGATTTACGTTTTTCTTTAAAGGAGCAATTGCTCCAGACGTATGATGAATTCTGTTATCCTCACGGAAAATATGGCTAGGTAAATAGATGATCACCTTATCCAACTAGTGCAACCAACTAGTTTTGCGTGCAGGGCAACCCTTGTCAGTCGCGAGTCTGATCTTAGATAACGCTACCGTGGGAAGTTATCCCATGCGTTTTATAATTTTTTAAGCGCGACGTGGCGCCTGTTTTTCTAAGATGAAATTGTTGATCAGTCTGGAACGATAAAGCTTGGATTTTTATTATTGCGTGACTTCGATGCATTTATAATGTCTTTTGCAGTCATGTCACTTTTCGGGCCTAAGGCATTAAGGTTGTTATTTTTTCCGAGTTGATTGGAATTTACGAGTTTTCGTGGAGCTTGTCCGGTCCCTCTTTTCAGTTCTGTCAGACCGTTATCAGAAGATTCCGCTCGCAGACGCCAATCATAGTCGCGACGTGGAGCCGAAGAAAAGAATCGTGGCGTCTGTAGGACGTGACATATTACATTGAGTTTATATATCAAGTTTATAAATCTTCAATTTTTCAAACAATTTTCCGATAATTCAGTTAACATAATTCCAATTTTTAAAACCATTTTCTCATTTTCAATATAATTTTACAATCAATGGAATCGACATTGATTAGATGTCGTCTGGATGTCCGAATAAGATGTCCTACGAACGTCCAAAGGACATCCATTGTTGTGTGGATAGATGTTGATATGAATTCAATAGTGGAGATGAAATTATCATAAGAAATTTTAGTATTACTTTCAATTCATCTCCACCTCTTTTCTATGCTAGTATTGCAAAATCAAGGGAGATGTTCGTGAACATCGACACTACATCTAAAGAGATCAAGTCATCAGTACTATTGATTTTTTTTCCAGACAGAGATTTATGTACTTCAAAACTCTTCTTAACATGTTCATTATTAAAAGTTACACTATTTGCAATGATATGATGTATAAATTTAGCAAGAGAACACAAAAAAAACTGTGTTAATTGATAATACAATTATTCTACATGACAATTCTAATTTGTGTATTTTAGGTAAACTATATGTTTTTGGTAGAATCGAGTCACTAGAATATAAAGAAAAATGTTTTTTTTTTAGAAATAAAGTTATTTTGAAGGATAAAAATAAAGAAATGCAATATAGTAAAAATAAATGCAATAAAATTAATTGCAAGGACTGTGATGTATCCTACGTTGGCCAAACAAAAAGACAATTAAAAACAAGAATCAATGAATACATTAATAATATTATAATAAGATCTCATCAATAATATTAATCTCAGAGCATATTTTGAATTTTAATTATTTTTTTAATTGAAATAAATGTTATTGGGAGTACAAATTAGTTCGGTCCGTTTTCCAAAAGATGACTCCGGCTGTTGTGAATGGTTCATAGTGACAGCTGATTTTGACGTTTTCAGAGAGGTTAGACATCTGCTAATAATATTCAGTTTATATCGCTTTGAGTTTCATACAAAAATCTTGATTTTTACTGTGTTTGAAATGTCGAATTTTGTGTTAACCAAGCAACATTTGCGGGAGGTTCTAATTTTCTGCTTTAATTGGAAGAAAAGTGCAGCTGAAGCCCATCGAATGTTTGTCGAAGTTTATGGTGACACTGCTCCAACTGATGTAGGGAATGGTTTCGACGTTTCAAGGATGGAGATTTCAGCGTTGAAGACAAATCTCTGGACAGCCAAAAAAATTCGAAGACAAAGAATTAGAGGCATTACTCGAAGAAGATCAGAGTCAAACGCAAGAGGAGCTTGCAGAATCATTGGGAGTAACTCAACAAGCTGTTTCTGCACGATTGAGAGCCATGGGAATAATTCAAAAACAATTGAGTGCCTTATGAACTGAAATCGAGAGACGTTGAAAGGCGATTTTTCACTTGCGAACAGCTGATTCAAAGACAACAAAGAAAAAGTTTTTTTCATCGGATTGTGACTGGAGAAGTGGATATTCTACGACAACCCCAAGAAGAAAAAATATGCTAAGCCCGGTCAATCGTTGCCATCAACCTCAACATCAACACCAAAGCCGAACATTCATAGTTCGAAGATCATGCTCTGTATCTGGTGAGATCAAAAGGGTGTTGTTTACTATGAGCTGCTGAAACCTGGCAATTCTATTACGGGCGATCGGTATCACCCAATTGCTACAATTGATTCGTTTAAGCCGTGTATTGCGAGAAAAATGATCGGAATACGAGTAAAGACAGATAAAGTTATTTTTTTTTCATGACAACGCTCGGCCTCATGTCGCAAAAGTCGTAAAAAAATATTTGGAAACGCTCAAATGGGATGTTTTACCGCACCCGCCGTATTCTCCGAACATTGCTTCTTCTGATTACTGGTTGTTCCGAAGGATGCAGCACGTCACCGGTTGACTTTTTTCGCAGAAATCGAAAATTGGCTCCAAAATTGGATTGCCTTCAAAGACGAGTCATTTTTTCGAGATGGAATTCGAAAATTGCCTGAGAGATGGGAAAAAGTAGTAATCAGCGAACAATATTTTAATTAATCTGTTCATTCATTTTGTTTTGAAATAAATGCATTTTTGAACACAAAAAAACGGACCAAATTAATTTGTACTCCCCTAAAATCATCAACTCTGAACAGAATTAAAAGGTTTATTTCTGAAATGCTTAGCATTAAAGACAAGAAAAAAGCATTGACTTACGAAAAGATAACGAAAGATAATTCCTATGTTTATTAAAATCGGTTTCAAAATAAGTACGTATTAAAGTTTTTGACCTTATTAGATTTTAATAATATCATCGATGTATCTTTCGCATCTGTCTGATAGCGCTCGATATAGCATGAACTTTTATTATTATCGGAGAAGAATATTCTTTGTAAGTTTTATAATTGTTTTAATTTCACTTAGTTTTTCACAATTCTTATATCATGATTGATTTTATCTTTTTATACATATTGAGATATATCTAAGTCAACCTTTGACTACACACATAATTTTATATAATTGACTCTGCTCTTTGTCGCCGTCCAACGAAGAAATAGTCTTTGATAACTTTTAGATGTTTTATATGTTATTTATTGCGACATGACTATATATGTTGTAATTTTATTTAATTTGAAGTTTATTTAACATTATGTATTAATTTAAAAATTATGTATTAATTTAAAAATTTTGTGATTTCAATTGGCTGAAGACTTAGTACAGTCGAAATGTTCCATCCTTATGACATCCAATACTAATTTGTAAAGTAATATAAAATGTTATACTATTTTAAATTAAGATCTTTCTTTATCCGTTTTTTTACCTAACTTTTTAGTTTTTGTGTTTCAATATCGAATGGATTGCACTTTTGTCTTTTAATATTTTATGTCTTTTAATATTTTATTAACAATTTTTATCATTTGCTGTTTTTCTGTAAAGTTGACAATAAATTAGTAAAAAGTTATTGAAAACTATTAGGTGTTGGAATTAATTCGTAACGTTTTACAAGTGATGGGAAGTACTTTCATTAATGTATTTTTTAATGCTCATGTGAAATAAATAACATTCTTTCATTAAAAACGCTACGAATTAATTCCAACACCTAATAATATTCGGCGCACTGAAAAAAAAATTGATACGGACAAAATTTTTATGGTTGATTTATTTAATAGTTGATTTAATCATTATTTAGTTGCGCTTGCGGATATATGTAATTTGTTTATGTCAACCATCTAAGTTGAAATAACTAAAATAACTTAATTAAATTATTTTGACAAAAATATTAATAGAATTTATTTAATTTTGCGTGGCATTTAGTTACTTTCGTAATATATTTATTTAAATTCCGAGTATTGAATAACTGAACAGTGCCGTGATAAATATTATGTATATTCAAATGGTAAAGTTAGATATAACAAAATTTTTATTAAAATAAACAACAGATTTCATCAATTTTAATATTTAAAAATAACAAGAAGTTTTGTTTATCTCCAAAAACTTTTTATTGGATAAACCAAATACGATCAAAAATTAACTAAATTAATTATTTATTAAAATTTTTAAGTTAAATAAAAACTCGGTTGATTCATACATAATTTAGTTAAAATTAAATATTATTTTTCTCTAAAAAAATGCTTAAATATCACATCATTATATAATATTTCCTTCAACTAAATAAAACTGATAAATTCCAATTTTTAAAAATAACAACAAATTTTGTATTATCTTCAAAAACGTTTTGATGAATGAATCAAGCGTGACTAAAAATCAAGTAAATGAATTGTTCGTAAAAATTTCTTGGTTAAATAAGTCAGTTAATTTATACATGATTTAGTAATATTATTTTTTTCTATAAGAAAACATTAAATATTACATTATTATATAACATAATTGCTTGATGTGTTCCTTTCAACTAAATGAAATTACAACTTAATCATTTAAATTTGATTCAATTTTGGCCACTATATACGTAAGTATATAAATTCGAATTATAAGGGTCACATACAAAATGACATAAGCATAAGCATAGCATAAGATTGCTGGACCAATGATCATCCGACAAAAATACGCCATATTAATTTACATAAGATGTTTATTGGTCCAACAGTCTTATCCAAGCAGAACAACAAGTCATGATAATGTTAAAACAATATTAAAATAAATCAGAAATGATTGAAAAATGAATTTTAATGATTGTTTTGGAATCATTTTGACATCATTTTGATATCATAATGACTTGTTGTGATATGCTATACTTATGCAGCTTATGTCATTTAATGTGACCCTATCTATCCAAATTTGCATAGGTGCAACGTATGCATAAAGGAAATTATCCAATTTTAAGTGCATCTTTATAACAGAAATGCAATTGGATAATTTCTTTTTATGCAAACATTTATATAGATATACAAGTTTGGATATACTCTAAGGATCTGTGTGTACAACGTATATGAAAAAACAGTTTGGTAACAGCTACAAAATTTTTGTTAAAATAAGTTCAAGTGTTTAGTTAATATAATCAAACATAATTTTATTCTTACAAAAATGTATTACTAAACAGGTTCACTGTTTGATGATACTAAATTTTTGTAAATTTTTGATAAAATTATAATGATTTTATTATATTAACGAAACATTTGATTGAATCTACCCAAGTGGCACACAATACTTACAAAGCATGAACAAATAATTACTTCTTTTAGCACTTTGCAAGCGCTACTATGTTACTTGAGTAGCATAAATTTCGTAGCTGTTTGATTAGAAACAAAGTTTTTTTTTGTTGTTCAATGTGATTAAAAAGGCATACCCCATGAGCGCAAAATGTTAGTAGCGAAATATTTATATTTTAGTAGATTACCTAATTATAGAATAAAAACAATACAATAAAATAGACGTTTCGGCCTTATATCAGGCTATCTTCAGTATTATAAAATTAATATGTGTGTTAATATTATAACTTTCATACATGTTGAGAACACCTAATTTCGAATAAATTTTATTCACGTTATAATAATGAGATAAAATATTTTACACGCTCGATTACAATTATATTTTCGAAGCGCTTGACGCTTAGGTTGTTGTTATAAATTTTTTTTTTTTTTAGTTCATAAAATCATATCAAATACTCCAGATGCCAATTGTCGTTTTTTTGTCACAACAGTTAGTCGAACTTATTGAAACACATAATTTCCAGATTCAATGTGTTAACAATAAGTTGAGTTGTGGAATCCAAGACTTGGAAAATTGTATTGAACTGCTCAAGAGTCGAAAATAAAATATCAAATGTTTTGTTAATTTATATTTTGTTATTTTGGGCATTAATTTCAAAACAGTCTAAATAGCGTGCGATTATAGCTCAGCGTCAGCGTGTAAGGTTACCATCTCAGAGGTCTTAGGTTCGAATCCCGTTGATACTGTGTATGCGTTTTCAAAAATTATAAAATATACAATGTAATTATATAATTAATAAATTGTATAAAAAAACATTAATTCCATAAATCTATACAAAAATAATAAAAATATACAAAAAATGCATTTAAAATATTTGCATTAAAAAATTTTTTTTTCAATCATGGAATTGCTACCATCAACAAATTATTTAGTTCCCATTATTTTGTAGAATAATAAAATGTAAAACTATTCTATTAATGAACGTGCTGATCGTATATTTCAATTGTTTAATAAGATAATTATTTATAATTTTATCAGGTATTTAGTTACTTTTATTTTATACTTTTGTGAATGTTTCATGTGTTTTCTCAAACAAAAATTGAGTTGTTTTAACTCAATGTAGAATTTTTTTAACAAAATATTTCTGTTAATAAAATAAATATCGGTTTGCTCTATGAAAATTTTCTGTCAAAATGATAAGCTGTGCGAATGCATCAATCATTTAAATTATTCGTTAAATATATAGTAAATACATGAAATACTGTATATTGAAGTCATTCAACAAAGTTTTTATTTGAATATATTGTATATATTGAAGCTTATATATCGAATATATATTTTGTTATTTCGACTTCATCTTTCGATATATTCGACTTCATATATTTAGACTTTATATATTTAGTTCCAGAGACAAAATTTTGGTTGCTTTATGTTTTTGTGAATATAAATTTTAACTTTATTTTAATTTAAAAAAAATTGAATTTGCATTTATCAAACTATATACATTGCTGTTTCAAGTAAGTTTTCCTTTGAATGCAAAGTGATTTTATTGCTTGAAATCAACATTTATTTGAGACAAAGAGATTTATTTATATTTAAGAGAAACAAATTCTCATATCAAAAAAATATTGCGTTACAGAATCTATGTTTTCACTCTTAATTTTAACAAAATTTGAATAAATATTATAAAGGACATATAAGAGTCAAATAATTATTTAAAAGTGTAGATGTCACATTAATAAGAATAAAATTTAATTGAAAGACAAGATAAATATACGTATAGATGTTACATGTTTCGACTTTTTATTAAGCCATTTTCAGATGATCCTTAACATCCTGCAATTCTCTTAATTTTGTTGATTTAAATAGTGATTTGTTTTTAATAGTAATAAATTATTTTGTTATATTTATATTACACACATATTTATTTGTACGTATTGAACTAAATAATTTAGTTACATAAAACAAATGTCGCGTTATTCAAATTTTTTTTCAGTGCGATTTTTAATAATTAATATCTTGTTGTAATTATTGCGAAAATTGTAAAATGAGTCATTATTAACTCATTATCCGTTTAGTCCGCTCTACCCCGAGAATTTTATCATGACTTATCAAACACCCTGTGTGTGTATATGTGTGTGTGTGTGTGTGTGTGTGTGTGTGTGTGTGTGTGTGTGTATAATTTTATACAATTTTATATAATTATATATGATTATATATGAAATATTTTTTCTCTTCGGGTATTTTATATTTAAAGTAGCTAATATTACTAATATCGTAGATATATTAAATAAAACGAGGATTGAGGGAATAGTAATCTGGATTGATTTTTATTAGACAAGATTCTATAATTATATCTATGAGTATGTGATACTTCTATATAATATGAAATAAAATGCTTATTTATTCAAGAAAAAATTCAATAATTAATATTGTATGATAAAGAAAGTAGATAAAGAAAAATACCATTATATAAAAAAGCCATTATATATTTTTTGATATTTACAAAGTTTATTTTTTAGTAATTTATCGTTCAAGAAATACTATAATTTGAACAAATTTTTCAATAACAATCAGATATAATATAAATTAAAGAATTTTCCTAAGAAAATTAAGCTATTTAAATTGAAGCTACATTTAAACTTACCTGAATTTATGTTAAATATCTATATAAGTATTTAAAGTAAAGCAATATAAATAAATAGAAGCGTTACGAATCAGATTGAAAATAAATTCAGAACATTTAATATTCAGAAAATAAATATAAAGAAGTACAATAACAAATATTTTGAACGTTTAAACGCAATAGTTATTAAATCCAATAGAAGCAATAATGCGATACTACAGTAGAGAACAAGTATCTTAGATAATATCAGATAGTATTATTGATATTAATATAATATCGCTGTCTGATATTGTCTAAGATACTTGTTTTGAACTTAACTGCGTTTTTTTTATCATTTGACTCACAACAGTTTGACTGAATAAAATTAATTACACAAAGAAGAAAACGAAATTATCATTAGTGGAGAATCACAGAATACTAAGCGATTTTAACTTCTAACATCACAAGTTTCAATGGACCACACGCATCTAAGGACGAAGGAATACAGGAACATCCGATATGTGTCAGCAATAATTTAAATTTTAATACTTGACAATTTATGTAATATTTCAATTTTTTAAATTTATTTTAACATTGAGAATGACTCGATTGGCGTCGAAACGTTTGTTATTGTACTTCTTTATATTTATTTTCTGAATATTAAATGTTTTTAATTTATTTTCTGGCTCGCAATCCTTTTATTTATTTATATTGATTTATTCTGATTGAGCCATATTATTATTTTATATTTAAAGTAAATTCTTAAAATATTGAGAATGAATTTTATATAGGATGTTCCGTCGTGACACCAACAAGTTTTGCAATTTTTCTTGGGAACAAAAATATACAAGAATTGTTTTGCTTAGAATGGTCATCGATTTCATTTCGTATAAGAACATTTCGTATAAGAATTTACGCGCCCGCCCCCACACACACACACATATACATACATATGTGTAAAATATAAATATATTTAAATAAATATTATATATATGAAGTAAGAATAAAATTTGAAATGCATTTAAAAATATACAGTATTTAAAGATTTATATTATAAATTCGTTAAAGGTACATTCTCGTGTAAAATTTTCAAAAAATCGATCTTTTCAATGCATATTTTGATTGTATATAACATTTCAAGTATACCAACAATACACTGGCAAAATTTCAAAAAAAAAATTTAAAAAATTAACGATTCTACAAAAATTTATTTATTTTTAGAAATTTTAGAAAGAAATTCGAAGAATTAACGATTCTAAAGCCAAAAGTTCTTTTTTTCAGCCAAATGTTTGAGGAAGACTTACTTTATGGATCAGGAATCGCTGATTAACGGCAAATAGTTTAATTATTATTTTATTTTTTAAAATCTGTAAAAAAAACTTTAAACGCGTTTTGTTAGAAACGTTGTTTGTTTTTTTGGGCGGTTAATACGCTTTCGGAAAAACTAACCGACTGATTTTAAAAATTCTTGCAGCGTTGTATTCGTATTGAGTAGCTATTACGTAAATTAGAATAAACCGGTTTCACTAAAAATTTAATTTTTATCCAATTTTTTTGAGTAAAAAAAAGCATTTGTTCGCATCCCTTTCTAAAAGCACGTGTTATAAACTCACAAATTTTCAATAATTTTCAATAATTCTAGTTTACGCAATAGTCACGCAAATAAACTTTAAAAGAAAAGAAAAAGTTCTATAATTTCTGATTATTGGTTCTTAAGATATGCCAACTGTTTGATCATTTCATTTTTTCAATTTTGCGCCTCTCAATTTCTTGAAATGAATTTTTTGAAATGAAAATACTGCTGTAAAAATTTTTTTCATATATTGACATGTGTCAATAAATATATAAAAAATTAGAATCGTATGTCTAATAGTTCTCTTTAAGAAAAATTTCGAAAAAGATTTATTTTAGACTTATTTTTAATGTGGTTATACGAGAATGTTCCCTTAATTTAAAATGAGATTTATATATATCTTAAAATTTTTTATACACATCTCTGTCATTTCTCTAGAAGATTTGCTCAATTTACTCATAATTGTGTAAATAGATACAATTCATAATTAAACTTGAATGCAATAGACGATTCATAAGCAAACCTTCAGCATTATATAGACTCTTCAATTGCTATATTCCTTCGAGATTCGCATATCAGCTGGTACGGCAGGTTTCCATTCGCTTCCACTTAAAATGAGGACACGTCGGAAGAGAGCTGGCAACTTTCAATAGAACATCCTTTCCTCTTTTCCTGTTTCTTTTTTCCTCCTCTACCTTTCTCTGTCATTGTACTTCTTCCTCTTTGCTCTTTATATCTCTTTCTATCTCTTTCTCTAGCATAGTAGTTGCGTGACGACATTGCTGTGTCAAGTGCACTCTCGTCGAGCCTATGTAATTTATGATCCGCTATTTTTGCAGTATATTTAGGTCAATTATTCCAGCAGTAGCGGCGGTCAACTATGAAGAAGACTGGGAGAAAAGCTACGTTCAAAGATGCCATTTTTATTTTTCAATGAACCGATAATGTTAATATTGTCGAAATCAAGAAAGGAGAAGAAGCGAGAAGTATATTGATTAAAGAAAAATAAATTATTGCATTATATATGAAGAGACAATACACTACTTATCAATTTGTATAGATAAATAAAATTTTAATTGAAATGGATGCAAATGTATCATTAATGTAATAATTTTATTTTAACTTTTTATTTACAATTTAACTTTCACGATAATATTTTTCTCACTATTGTTTAATTATTGTAGAACAATTTTTGGCGATGAAAAATCTCTGCGTGATCTAATTCCAATAATTTACTTTTCATATATTGTATATATATATATATACACACACATATATATATATACATATATATATATATATATATATATATATATATATCAATACTGTACTTTTCAGTGTAATATCCCGCTTTTAGCGCAAAATATGTAGAATAAAAAAGAATTATATTATAACTACATTAATACCGATTTTATGTAAAAAAAAATGTTAAAAAAAAAGAGAACGAGAGAAGAGAGAGAGAGAGAGAGAGAGAGAGAGAGAGAATGGTAAGTACAGTTTTTTTATACAATACAATTCAATATATAACATACGTATATATCCTTTAAGTTACAAATTAGAAAAATGCTTTATTTCCGTAAAATTTGCAGTTTACCTTTTGAATAAATTGTCATCACAGTAACATGATTTAAACAAGAATTTATACAATTATGCAATGATTTAATTGTAAATATTGAAAAGGTAAACACATTACATATACGTAAATAAACGATACTGTATAATCGATGTCATTAAATACAAATTTAGATTTACACATAATATACTACTACGATTACTTATGGAATGTATTAATAAAAATCAACAGGTGGTTCGCAAAAGTAATAAAGAGAAACAATTTTTATTAAAATAGTAGATAATATGTTATTTTATTATATGTTATTTTATTATGTTATTTTACATGTATATCATCGATTGTCTTAAATACGCCTCATGTGTATATTTTGTTGGATATAATAAGAGATAGAAAAATGTAAGATTGATGTGATAAAAAAAACTGCATTTTCTTCCTCTTTGTTATTCTTTCTCTCTCTAATTAAATAACGTAGACATATATTACAATAATGTGCTACAAAGTTGTCTTATTAGAGGATTGTATAGGGAAACTATTGATGAATTTTGTTGCACCTGTTGTCTGAGCAGAAACGTTATAACCATTTGTTTTACTATAGATACAAGTGCAGTAAAATTGTTATTTTCCAATAGTTTTGAAAAATTTCTATTTAAATAAAAAATTTTACATATATGAATATGTACCTACGAGAAAGAATACGTATCTCGTTTATGTGGTAAATTATCGCATCACGTAACGATGTCAAGCATGTAAATCGCATACAGGCGTCTATTGAATATAAGTAGAATTCTCGACGCTAAGGTTGGCCAAGGGCAAATCTCACAGAATTCGAAAGATCAATGATGAGTTGGCCTTGTATTCTACCATTCTCAATATAATGAAAATTTCTCGCATTTTCGAGCGTTTGTATCGGTATTAATGCAATTTCGTAGACGCGCATAAAATCTCATAAAATCTCATCAACTTCTCATAAATTCAATCAACTTCTCATTAATAAATTGAAATGTTGTCGTCAGAACCTCACATCAATTAAAAATGTTTTTTATAGATAATAATTTACAATGTTATTTTGTACGTATACGTTATTTTATACGTATTTTATACATTTCCATGTACAGGGGAGTCAAATAGTTTGCATGGGCATTCTGTTTAAACAATTTAATAAGCCTAAAACGCAAAAATAAAAAATGCTTAAGTCATAAAGAGACTGTTGCATTAAATATTTTGTATTATTTTTATCAAATATTCTATTTTTTGTTTATAAATTATTTATGTTGCAATTTAATTTACAGCATATTAGTAACTTAATAAAAATATTGAGATGTAAAGAGTATTGTTAAACTTACTCCTTTTTCTTATAAATAAATATATATATATATATATTCTGTGTGCTTATATTTATTTCCAAATGAGGTACACACAGGTACGATAAATTATTTATTAATTTTATCATGTTTCACTTTAGTACTTCGAATTTGAGAGTTTCTTTGGAATATGATTTTTTTTTAGAGAGTTACTAAATAAATTCTTTGAATAATTTATGAGAATGTAGTGAGAATCGCTTCCGTCATATATCACCTCGCGTCTGTAAAATGTTCTACATCATTAAAAAAAGTTTAAGACGTTCTGTCGTCCTATAAAAAATTTATATACTGTTAAAATTCTGCTTATGTCACGAAACGTTACTTAAAAATTTCGTTGCTGATATTCTTGTATATTTTTTTAAGCAAGTGTACAAGTAATACCATAATTTTCGTAATTTGTCAAAGGGATTACTTTAACAAATTACGAGAATTACGTAAGTTCAATACACGTAATTTACATCGTGTATGCTAAAGCCTCTTAAAACGTAACTATCCAAGTAGAACAAAAACTATTGAAAAAACATTTTTCCGTAACGTTGAATAACAGTTACAGATAAATGTTTTTAATAAATTATAAGTGTCCGTGTAGGAAACGTTATATATAACGATTAATTAAATGTTTATGAAACCAGTATAAAAACTATTATAAGACTCTTTCTTTTTACTGTAAAAGAACCATTTTAAAACGTTTACAAATTTAGCTAACGTTTTTACAATATCTATATAATCTATTTTTATAATCCCGCACAGCATTTTAGATTTCAAATACATAGCAAATATATGAAATTTGAAATGTTGCTATATAGCAGATACATATGCAATACATATGAATTATAGATAACCAAATCCATATTTATTACTAATGAATATCCGCTTATAGATACATAATTTACTTACACATCAGATACATGAAATTTGCAATGTTAGAGCTATATAGCAGATTCATAGCAATACGTATAAATCATGTATCAGATACGTATTTAATATCGATGAATTTTCATGGCTTAGATACATAATTTACATACTAAATACATATACATATAGCAATATGTATTCTTTCTATATTAAATACGTAAATTATATATTTGATACGTATTCCTAATATTACAAATACGCGTTTAAAATGTATTATGTACATATATAATATTATATAAGCCACTTACAGGCCAAAGTAATTCTATTTTTTGAATTTAAAAAAATTGTAATGCCAACTTGATTAAAATACTCTGGCTTTAAAATTTTAAGATTTAAAAAATGAAATTAATCATTTTGACCTGTAAACGATTCATATATCCATATATATATATATATATATATATATATATATATTACGTATATGCATTGTAAAAATGTTTTTGTACTAATATTTTCAAAATATTAAGTTTTACCATTTAGAGATAATATTTTAGTGACATAGGACATTTTTCTTATTAATAAAGCTATAAATTTTATATTTTTGAAACTAAATTAAATAAAAAAATTTGAAATGTAGACATATATATATATATATATATATATATATATATATATATAATAAATATTTTTAACATTATTTATAAGAATTTTAAAACTTTATATTTAGACATTTCATATAAAATTTATTATACAAAATGTCACGCAAATTTAGAATATACAATAGTACTTTTTAAACAGTATAGATATACTTGTTAATTTTCAAGAAAATATAACATATTTATTAAAACTATTACTCTTTTAATGAGTATTATAATTATAAAAGGTTTGAATGTTCAATTCATAATAATCAATTTATATTAAGGATTGCATAAACTGTGAAGGAAATGCTGGAGCCCTCTATATTGTTAATAAAAATAGCGTTTTTGACGAATTTATTCCTGTTCAATTTCTTTGTAGTATTTTACAGAATAAAAATTCCTTTTCTGCAATTAAAATATACATGCTAACGTATATTTTAATCGTAGAAAAGATATAAAAATTATTCATTAAAACATAACCTATAACAAAATCAGACATGCACTTATTATACAGCAATTACATTTACCCAATCAGCAGACAATGTTTTTTAAATGTTTTTTAAACATTCATTTTTCATTAATTTTACATTTTTTACGATTCGTTTTCAAAATTCATTAATTTAACGTTTAAAAAAGCCATTATTTTAAATAAAAAATAAATTCAAAATAAATTTATTTTTTATTTAAAATAATGGTTTGAAAAAAATATTTTTAAACATTTTTAGTAAATGTTCATTTCACATTAATTATTTGTTTGAAATAATGGTTTAAAGAAACATTTATTTAATGTTTATTAAATCTTTTTAAACGTTCATATAACGTTTAATAAATGTGTTTTTTGTTATTTATTTACTTAAAATATACGATTTAAAAAAACATTTATTTGACATTTATCTGATGTTTATTATAAATATATAAAAAATATTATTCTCTGAACCTCAAATTAATAAAAAACGGGTTGGAATAATAAAATAATTATGAAAGAGAAGTTAACGCAATATAATTGTGTTAAGTGTACATATATGGACAATAAGAACTGTGTGGTAGTCATAAGTGGCGTGACGGATCAGGTACGAGACTCATAACCCTGAGCTCTCAAGTTTAAAATCCAGTCGCGGTAAATGAAAAAAATTAAAATATAATTTTTAAGATTAAATGAACTTATCAATAACGTTTTCGGCCCGATCGAGTTTGTATTGACCTAAGTTGAAGTAATGATATTTCGTGCTCTCCTATTGGTAGAGCGTGTAATGTCAACCAATAGCGAAGCATTTTCTAACTCAAGTTGGTATAAACCCGGTCGGACCGAAAACTCTATAAGTTCGATCTTAATTATGCCTTGTCTCGTCCGGATGGACGAATATGTAGTCATGTCCTCATGCTCTCATTACCAACGATGTTCTAAAGCTCAAAAGCCGAAAATAGCACTCGCCGCCTCAGCGCTGGCGCCCCCGGCGACGGTCCGTCTATTACTCATTATTTTAAAGACGAAACGAAGCAAATCTTATAGTAAAAGGAGGGGGGAAGGGAGAAGCGCCTGTGCGTTCAGAGTGAGAAAGGTCGAGACAAGGAATAATTAAGATCACTTCACTTAATAAAGTCGTTTAATCTTAAAATTATGCCAAAATCTCGTCCGGATGAATTATGTATCTGTTTAAAGCATGATTTGCGAGTAGATGTGTGTAAGGCCTAATACAAAATCATATAAAATATATGTCGCTAGTGTCAAATAGTCTCTAAAATTTAGAGGTAACGATAAAAAGAAAAGAAGTATTCGCGTATCAAATATAGTCGTTTGATCGGTTAAACCTAACGCAAAATCGTTCTATAACTGCAACCCTGCTTTAGGGAAGCAGAACCGAATTACAAAAACTCTCCGGTGCAATAATCAGGCAGTTATAAAAGTTTGCAAAAACCCGAGACTAACCCGCCGCTCGCTTGATAAGGTCGAGAGAAATCTCTTTCTTGGCGACAGAGAAGTAGAGGCATGTCATAGCTCATGCTATGAGTCAACTAAAAATTCCCGTGCATTCCGCATTCCTCTAGGCCTTTGCGGATCCATTGGCTCATCAATTGGACTCCAACCGCTCTGTGAGATTTTACGCACGAAATGAGTAAAGAATTGCACTCAGGGGGACGCTGTAAATAATGATCTAAAATGGTAACTATGCAAAGATCTGGGCGCTTGGAAAAACGAGGAAAAGTGAGTAGGGCTTGACCTAGAGTAAATATTTTTATTCGATCCGATATCTTAATTATAAATCTATCTTTTTCTCGAAAAATATGTGAGATCTTTATCGCTGCTAGGGTTTGCACTTGCTATACTAAATCCAGAACTAGAAGAAAGATTAATTTTCTTGAAATGACTTCCAGAGACCTAGATTCGTAAGGAAAGATTTCTGCTAATCTTGCGACCATCGGAGCTGGGTCTCAGATGAAATCGTAACGCGCGTTTTGTGACCTAATGACGCTAACCCCTTTATCAAAATGCTTAATTAATGAGTAGCTACCGATTTATCGGAAATGAGAGAGATTGCTGACCGCGTGGTATTAAAAGATAAATAAGAACTCACATTTTTTAATTCTTGTGGTAAAAAAATCAAAGATGGTCCATTCTAGGGGAGAAAGGTGAAATCTGATGCAAAAGTTCCACCAGCCCTTACAAGTCGGGTATACTGGCTAATTGTAGCTGAAAATAGAGAGGTGATCATAACTTCTAGAGCCGCTGGGGAGCAGACTGCAATATTAGTGCTTGCTTGATAGTCTTCCTGCAGTCAGGGAAAAGCTTTTCCACTCCAGATGCTGAGATCTGGAAAGAGACGATAAAAGAGATTTAGATGGGGCCAAAAACAAAAGTTCCGAAGTTAGCAAACGACAAAAGAAGAGGAACCACAGTTGAGACTGCCACTGTGGAATAATCAAAACCCCTGTGGTCTCGTCGTCCCTCGTTATCAATCCTCAGTAAGACATCGAGGAGATTGCTGGCAAAGCATCTTAATGCATGAAAGACCGTCTTTAACTCTAATGCGTTGATGTGAAGATCCTCCGTTGACCACCAGTCGTGAATGTGTCGATCATCACAGGTAGCTCCCCAACCATTTAAAAAAGCGTCGAGAATATTTCACGAGCAAAGAGCTCTGAGCAAATAAGGTTATTTATAATGTTATATTAGGTCGCTTAGGATTTGAGAATACATTGAGCACCACTCAAAATCCTTCTATAAGTAAGAAGCGATAGCCATTTGCTTGGAGTAATCTCCCGAAGTCGATTTCAGAGCTAAATATTTTTCTGTTTCAAATCTTCTGATGTAGAGAGGACTACACTGAACGACTGAAAAAACAGATACCAGCAAGCCAATTAAACTCGCAAAATCCTGGTGCATTGTAATTTTCGCGAAAACCTTCCTGTCAAGGAATAGAGTCTCGCTCTCTTGTCTAATGAAATAGCAATTGATTGCTGGATGGTATTGAACATAAATCCTAAAAATCTACGTCTAGATGACAGCGTGAGTTGAGATTTGTCAAAATTAATAAGAAAACCTGGAGGTAACAGTAAGTCGACCGACGCCTTGATATTTCTTTGGCATTCCTCGGTGGAGGCACCTAAAAATAAAAAATCGTCGAGATATATCACCGAGGGAAAGCCTCTTTCGCGAAGTGATTTCACCGCAAAATCTTTGTAAATATAAAGGGCGGCGAAAGGTTAAGGTGGTAAGATGTAAATTCGTAGACCTTGCTCCTTCACATAAATCAAAGGAATTTCCTGTGTGAATGGTGGAATAGGAATTTCCTGCGTAAGTGGTGGAATAGACACCAACAAGTAGGCATTCTCAAGATCTACTTGTCATCTTGAAATCAGAGAGCATAAAACGGATTATCGTACACCAGTTCTCTAATTTGAAATGTGGAAGGGTAATATACGAATTTAAATCTTTCGGATTCAAGATAATCTCATTCCGACCAATGATTTCTTAATCAGAAAAAAAAAGAAGAGAAATTGATTCGCAGATGGGACGACTTCTTTTACGCCCTTCTGTAGCAAACGCTTGATTTCCCTATTGCAAGTGGTTGCTATGCGTCGTAAAGCATGACTCCCTGAGCGAGAGACGGGAGGAAGGCCAAAAGGAAAAAGAGATAACATAACCTTCCATCCCTTAACACAATTGGGTCTGAGATAATAATCTCCAATGCTCTATAAAAAAAACCAAACGACGATCAGCGACGATCCGACCTCTAATTAATACTGTCTTTGATAACTGGGAGTGGCTATGATTCTTTCCCAAGGCTCGTAGAGGAACGATTGATGCGCAATACACAGCCTCCCATCTCCAAGTCACACACAATTACCTCCGAGTTGGTGCTCCTGGAAACTCTCAGGACGGCAAAACACTACGGTGGCGTAAATGGAATTGATGGTATTAAGGCATCCTGAGGCTGCTGATCCTTTCGATATCCTGATCCCTCCGTTGAAGATTCTTTGATGCCGGGATTGGGGGTGGTGAAGCCTAGGGAAGCCATGGAATTGACAGTATTAAGGCATCCTGGAACTGCTGACCCTTTTGGCACCTTGATCCCTCTGTGGGAGTTCTTTGGTGCTGGAGTCGGGGTCGGCCCATTTTAAGGAAGCCTCATTGACACAGCATAGCCACAAATCGGTGTCGGAAAAGCAAAATGGCTTTTCCGTGGCGAACACGGAATTTGACGGTATTTGACGGGCATCCTGGGGCGGCTGATCCTCTTGGCATCTTGATCCTCCCCTGCTGGAGGTTCTTTGGTGCTCGGGGTTGACTCCTCCTGAGGAGGCAAAGGTGTGGTAAACTAGGTGGGAAACCTCGACGAAGCGTCGAGTGACAACGTTCACCTTCTTCAATAGCATACAAGAAAGACTTTAGGCCGAGTGGGCACAACTACTGGTTCACACAGACTCTAATTGGGCATGGTAACTTCTATGCGAAATTCTCATAATTAGGACTTACTGAAAAGCTAGTTTATGCAAATGCGGAGCTAAAGAGGACACAGTCTGGCACCTTATCTTAAAGTGTTTAGAATTTGAGATGCAAAGAATTGTCTTACGAGACGTAGTTCCTTATAAGTGGAAACTGCCTAAGGCAATACAATTCCTAGTGTCAAACGCCGAAGCATTTCAAACACTCGTCGACTTCTATAAAGAAACTCTATGGATAAAGCAACCTCAAAGAGAGGACTAGATTCTGGGACTCACCAGGACAGGGCCAATGCCCTCAAAGCGGTGTGTGAAGCTTAGTTAAGGGAGATCTGCCCCTCATCACAGGAATACCTTTGACAAAGTAATCCGTACCTCATCACGGTAAATACACGCACCACAGAGCAGTTTAGGGAAACATATAATAACATTCTTATTACAGAATCAGGGCGTGCGAGATGCAAATAAGTGGGCCTCGCCGTGGTTCCCCATGGGCACGAAACGTCTAGAGAACTCAAGACTCGAGGCGCATCGCGGCGAAACTGCTTATTCCTGCAGAAAAACCCTGCAAGCGCTATTGGGTTTTTTCATTGCCCTTCTCGGGGCGGCTTCGTTGAATGGTGGATGGTAGTTATCGCATATACCTTTGTGGGTGAGGTGGCATGTTCATTCCGACTTCGGGTCGGAGCCGACTAACAATAACTGTCTTTGATGGCTGTCGCGCGTGAGCACCGTAGAGCTGAGATTAAGACCTTATTGATCTTAGGTGGGGCAAGAAATGAAAGCTCCTCGTTGAGCTCGTATTTGGCGAGGAGAGATTTTTTGAGATCCACCTTCAGGCCAGCACGCATATCCGCCTTGGTCGTATTAAGGACGATAACCAAGAGGCCACCTCCGCTGTCTGAATTTGATTTCCGAATAATTCATTGACAAGTCGTCCAAAGGAACTGTCTCCTTGTCAACGTCGGGGCCTATTAAGGTCTCCGTGCCCTCTTGGTTGATAAAAGTGACCTTATTTCTTATCTCGGTGTCGAGTAAGATATTTGAAAAGATAGGGACTTTGCAAATGAGAACAGTTAGTTATGTCCCTTCTTTGCCGTATAGGATAACGGGTTGACGAGAGGAGGTCTACTATGCCGCTTCGATCCTTACCTTGAATCGTTTGGTCGTCTGCAAAATTGTCTGGACAAGATCTAGCCTCAAAGAGCATCTCCGTCGAAGATAAGGGGCCTTCGGATGGAAAGCGACCTGTCGACGCTTGCGGAGATTCAGGATTAATCCCCGATTCAAGCTCACATCTCCTTATGCAATTAAGCTGTGATAAAACTTGGCACAGTTTCTCGCGAGAGGACAAACGATGTCTTAAGGATGTTTCGCTCGGTGGACTTGAGGAAAAGTTATATCTAGAACGTAACCTACTGTAACGAGGACCGCTGTCATGCCTGCATTTTTTTTATTTTCTTTCACGTGACAAGCTTCTAGACAATGCCTCTTATGTTTTGGCATATTAGAAAAGAAAGATATTTGTGCAAAATTTGTCACCCAAATATAACAACAACAAAGTAAACATTGCCGGTTCTGTAAGAATAGAAAATATAATGAGTAATAGATGAGTCGCCGCCGGGGGCGCCGGCGCTTAGGCGACGAGCGCCATTTTCGGCGTTTGAGTTTTATGAACACTTGGTAATGTGATCATGAATGTGACATGACTACATAGTCGTCCATCCAGACGAGACTTTGGCATAATTAAAAATTAGAATTAATAAATAAAATTAATTGTCCAATGTTTAGGCACTGTCGATATAAAAATAAATTTAAAAAGTTCTACATTGTTATTTTTTCTAACTGTTAAAATAATTATGACATTAAAAAATCTTTTTTTAATGTTAAAGAAATGTTTCTTCAAGCGTTAAAATAAATATTTCTTTTAATAAAGAAAGGGACTTAACTCATTATTTTTAAAAATGTTTTAAAAAATGATTCGTAAATATTTTTAAAAACATTTTTAAAAACATTGCTGCTGATTAGATAACTGTAAACGATATTCAAATATATAATATATATATATATATAAAATATATAATACATAATAAGAACCTTGGCGGAAAAATTTGACGAAAAACATAAATTGAGACAAAATCTTAGAAATTCTTAATTTTTCATAGGAGATATTTGTACTGGAACGTAAAATGGCGTTGTTTGAAAAACCAAGAAATCTTTTGCTTTAAAACAGTAACATTGCGTGCGTGCGTGCATGTGTATGGAGAGATTTTTTTCTTAGAATTTATCCTGAAAATATGATAGTCGTGAGCTAACGTTTAAAGTAAATTTTTCTCATTCATTAATAAAATTGCAATTAAATATAAAATAAGTTTGATTAATTTTGAGCCTGGTAAAAATCTTTAAAATATTGTACCACAACTATCATATTTTCAGAGTAAATTAAAAAAATTCTTACGTATATGTGTGTGCGTGTGCGTATGTGTGTACGCGCGCGCGCGCGTGTATGTGTAAGTATATGTGTATGGAAAAATTTTGAATAATATTAAAAACGTTTGGTATATCCATTAATGTTGCAAATAAACATGTTTAGAACAGTGTTGTGCAGTATCTAGATATTGCAAAACACTGCTGTACTGTAACCACGTACAAATTTACGTACCTAGGAACTGTATTGAGATACTTTTTTTGTGATACCTATACCCAGGTATCATTTGTTGTGCACCACGTACTTATATTTAGATGCATTTTAGATTGCATTTAGATTGCATTTACCTGCACTATCAATAAGGCAATTTTGCAATGGTCACTAGTTTGTATTACTACATCATACTTATTTTGACATTTCATACGTATTTTGACTTACAACAGTGTTACGTCCTATAGACGCCACGATTTTTTTCTTTCAAAAGAATCGGCTTCACGTCAAGACTATGATTGGCGTCTATGAGACTCGAGTGGAGTCCTCTGATAATGGTCTGACATGACTGAAAAGAGGGACCGGACAAGCCCCGCGAAAACTCGTAAACGCCAATCAACCCGGAAGGAATAACAACTTCAATGCAGGCCCGAAAAGTGATAAGATTGCAAAAGACATTATAAATGCACCGAAGTCACGCAATAATAAAAATCTAAACTTTGTCTCAGACTGATCAACAATTTAATCTTAGGAAAACAGGCGTCACGTCGCGCTTAAAAAAATCATAAAACGCATGGGATAACTTCCGGTAGCGTTATTTAAGATCGGACTCGCGACTGACAATGGTAGCCCTGCACGCAAAACTAGTTGTGCACAGTAACCGTCTATTTACCTAGTCATATTTTCCGCAAGAATAACAGATCGTCATCCGTCTGGAGCAATCTTGTCTTTTTAAAGAAAAACATAAATCATTTATTTTCTTCTCCAAACCTCTCTAAAGATGCACTTTAGATTAACAACGATAGGACGTTATAAAAATCGTAAATCTTGCGTGATACATTGCAACTATTGCATCGTAGACAAAGAGTACTACATCCTTTTCTCGGGATATAAATGAGATCCCGCGGAAGCGCAGAGCATCAGTACGGAAATCAAGCTATCTCGGTTCACGTCAGTGAAAAACGCGCGTTCACGCCAGTTCACGTATTTTTACGCAAGTGCATAAAAAAATTGTGGGCAACAATTATTATTGGGAGTCACTGGCCACTGCGACTGCCCTCCTGGCGCTCTCCCAAGCAGCTAAACAATAAATCGGCTTGCCATTCTATCCGGTTATACACACATTGTATAAAGAACTCCGTATAAGAATACACACACACACACACACACACACACACACACACACACATATAACGGAAGGATAAAAATATATGCATGCTGTTATTCGCCTATATATATATATATATGTATATATATATATACAAGTATTTATACATGTGTATATACTCATATGCGAGTAACAGATATACATATATTTTTACTCTTTCGTTCGGTTATAATGTAACTCGTATATCAATTAAAAAACGGAGACGAACCTCTTACATCGGAACCGTCCACATAGTTAACAACCGTGCCGCCACAACCGACCGACGACAGCTACCTCGAGATTTCATACTCGCCAGTCTTAGATCAAACACAATCGTTAGACCTCCTTTCTCCCCCTGTCATCAATCCCGCTATCCAAGAAATCCTAAACTATTCCCCTCCTCCTCGAAGAACGATTACCTCTCCCTCCTCTATTAAACCAGCTCCCATCTCCTCCATATCAACCAGATCCCATGCCGATCGATTGGGATCAGCTTTTTAGACTGTATTCTTCCCCTTCCAATGAATGGGATAGTAGATAGAATATATATAGTAGATAGAATAGTTACAGTCTACATTCCTGGAAACTCCATCCCTTACATCGTCCTATATAAGCACCTCATTTCAATGTGCTCCTGCACCTCCTTTCTCGCCTCCAATATTTAATAACTCTATTTTCTCTTTTCACACACACACACACGCACACACACACACACGCGCGCGCGCGCGCGTACACACGCACACCTCCGTGACTAAATTTTAACTCTTTTACCATAAATCGATTGTAATTACATGTATAATGATAAGCTTTTTTTTCTTTTCTTTATATAATATATTTATATAAATATATATATATATGTATTTGATATAACCTAAATTTTTCTTAAATAAATGTAAGTTATTTATATTATAAATGAAGATTGCCAGCTTCGATTTATTTTTACCACCACTTGCATTCCTTTCCCCCTAAGCACCTGAGATCGCACGAGGTCCCGAGTCAAAAGGATTAAGTTTCTTGACCCAAAAAGTAGGACCGAAGTTTGCACTGTCCCTTCGGGACGTTGACCCATATTCCGAGATCGGAAAGGTGCGTACGACTCACAGGTGTTCGCCTCTGCGCGTATACTTGTGTGATTGAATCTAACCGTCCTTCCATACCCTCTCCATTCTCCCTTATTGTCTCCTTGACCAAATTTTCAATGGTTTGGACATAACAAGAACAATCTTGGATTACTACCGATATCTTTAAGTCAATTTATTACATCAAGTCATACAGAGCTATACATTATACATATGTAAATGATAACAAAAAATTTAGGTCGAAATATTTATAATTGCTTTATGTTATCATTATGATACATTCAAGTTATATAAGTTACATAAAAAAATAACAAAGTTACTAATTCCGTTACTTTTATTAACGAATGAGTAACGTAGTTACTTTTTTTTTACTAGTGAGTAACAGTAACGATAACTAAGTCACAATTTTCAGTAACAAGAAGTTTTAAATTATTTTTTCGTTATTCCGTTAATATAGAGTTAATAAGATTAACTATAATAATACTAAAAGAGCGCACGCTATTTAAATTTAGATGATACTGATGTCAGCATGTTAAATGAGCATTCTCTTTCAAAAAATTTTTCATTAAATATAATATCATTCTATCGAGTAGTGCATTGTTAGAAAGACTTTTTAATGCTAATAGACTTATTTTGATGAATTTTTCGACATCGCCTAATAGACGGATAGCCTAATAGACGGTTTTGAAAAAAAAAATTATTATTAAACAAAAATTCAAAATTCAGCGATATAAATTAATTATAGTTAAAGAGTATGTGCTGATGCAAATTAAGATATGTATCAAAACTAAATAAAGCACTAATAAAATATAAAATAAAACAAAAGAATTAATTGAAAACAATTTATTCTTATGTAATTATAATTTACATAAATGTAATCATTTTTGGAAAAGTAACGAAAAAGTAACAATTTTTTTGTTACTAGCAATCCTTTTATTGTTAAATGACATATGTATGCTACTCAAGTAAAACAACATGTTTATAAAATGTTTAGGAATGGTTATTTTTGTGTTAAAACCATTTAAGGTTATTTTAAAAACGTTTTTTATATATAAAACAATGATTAAATAACTATTGTACAAACGCTTTAAAATCGTTGTTCTTTAAAATAAAATATAAATGAAAAGTATAAGTGAGTGGTGAAAAATCGCATTGGAATTATATATCGTATTAATGAAATGAAGACATGAATTTGTTAAGTTACAATGCCTGTGGAGTAGATTATTGCACAAACTTATTTCGCATATGTGAACTAAAATAAGAACAGTTCGGAATCGAGTTCATATCTTTCTATTATTTTGAATCAGCAGTCTAGTTATAAAAGTCTGTGAAATGATGCAATTTTACAAAAAAAAAAGACAAATAGAAGATCTATAAATGTAGAAACGTATGCCACAGTAAAGGAAGTTAAAAATGACCACTTGTTTGTGAGAAAAACAGCAAATGCGTGTAATATTAATTTTATGATTTTCCAACGTTAATTTTAATAATTAATAAAAGAAAAAATTTTTGTAATAATATATTAGGTGTTGGAATTAATTCGTAGCGTTTTACAAGAGATGGCACAAACAGTACACTATTTCGTTGTTACCTATAGTTCTGTATACATTGTAAACATCTATCATAGGACGTCATTTGCCGTACATAACCTTTCTTGAAATCATAAATAACAATACTGTATAATTCATTGAATATGTCAAAATTTGTGCCAGATAAAGTGTTTTTGCGAGGAGTTTTGCTTCATTACTTTAATATGAACAAAAGTGCAGCTGAAGCTCATCGTATTTTAGTGGATGTGTATAGTGAACATGCTCTGGCTGAGCAAACGTGTAGGAAGTGGTTTGCACGTTTTAAAGCTGGTGATTTCGACTTGGATGACAAGGAGCGACCTGGTCAGCCGAAAAAATTTAAAGATAACGATTTGCAGGCACTGCTCAATGAAAACTCATGTCAAACACTTAAAGAATTATCTACGTCATTGGAAGTTGACTTCTCAACAATAGGAAAACGTCTTAAAAGTTTGGGCATGATCCAGAAGGAAGGACATTGGGTCCCATATGAATTGAAACCAAGGGATATTGAGAGACGTTTTCTCACGTGCGAACTGCTGCTTCAACGGCAGAAAAGAAAAGGTTTTTTGCATCGGATTGTTACCGGTGACGAAAAGTGGATCCATTATGACAATCCAAAGCGCAGAAAGTCATGGGTTAAGCCCGGCGAACCATCAACATCAGTGGCAAAGCCCAATATCCATGGCTCAAAGCTCCTGCTCTGTATTTGGTGGGATCAGAAGGGTGTCATATACTACGAACTGCTAAAACCGCATGAAACCGTTACTGGAGATCTCTACCGACGGCAACTGATGCGCTTGAGCCGTGCATTGAAGCAAAAACGGTCGGAATACTTCGAAAGACACGATAAAGTCATCTTGCTGCACGACAATGCTCGCCCACACGTTGCAAAACCGGTAAAAACATACCTGGAAACACTTAAATGGGAAGTGCTACCGCACCCGCCGTATTCTCCTGATATTGCACCTAGCGACTACCACTTGTTTCGATCATTAGCTCATAGCTTGTGCGAGCAGAAGTTCACATCTTACGAAGATTGTACAAAATGGTTCGATTCCTGGATTTCATCTAAAGATGAACAGTTCTTCCGACGCGGTATTCATTCACTGCCCGAAAGATGGTCAAAAGTAGTAGAAAGTGATGGGAAGTACTTTCATTAATGTATTTTTTAATCCTCATGTGAAATAAATAACATTCTTTCATTAAAAAAACGCTACGAATTAATTCCAACACCTAATATTTTATTAATTTTATATTATAAAGTAAATATTTTTTGTGAAGTATTTCGTGATTTGATTTCATTGTAATCTTAAATTTGCTCATATATATATACACACACACACACACATATTCAAGTGATATTGTAAATGTAACTTGCCCCTCAGTGGGATAAGTTGTTATAATTTATCTACTGATAAAAAAGTTTAATTTTCAGTATTTAAAGACAGATACAAATTAGAAAAAGGTAATTATGTACTTTAGGAGAACCCTCCTAATGACTTTGACCTTAATATATATTGTCAAGGTCATCGCCCTGAATGACCTTGAGGAAGTTTTAGCCGGACGCTACTCGTTAAAAAGTTATAAACAAAAGAAGTTTAAGAAATGACTTCTTCTTTTTACTATATGAAACTAGATTTTCTACTTTAAAGTATAATGCGATTCTTTGCAGGGGGAGAGGGGAAGGTGAGAATCGAAGGTGAGAGTCGTGCGCCTCTGCAGTAGGAGGAGGGAATCGGGGATGAGAGTTGTGCGCCCCTGAAGCAGGGGGGGAGAAGGGGGGGATCGTAGGTGAGAGTTTTGCGTCCCTGAAGCAGAGAAAAAGAGAGGTGAGAGTCAAATGTGAGAGTCGTGCACCCCTATGCAGGAGGAGGGAGGGGAAAGCTTTGTGTGGAAAATCATAAAAGTTGTGAGAAATTGTGGAATATACTAGCAGGAAATCTCGTTTCACATTATAAAAAGAAGAAATTATTCCTTAAACATCTGACAGCTAAAACTTCCTCAAGGTGACTCGGGGCGATGACTTCGACATTATATGTTAAGGTCAAGGTTATTGGGCGAGGGGAGGGGCTCCCCTAAAGTACATAATTATCCAGAAAAAAATTGACTATCTAATTAAAAATGTATTTGAAGCAATGTATAAGTATTAATTAATTTAAATATTAGGTGTACAAATAAGTTTCCGCTGTTTTTAATAAAAAATTAGGCATTTATTGTGAAAGAATGATACATAATGTTTTATTGAAAGTATTGTCCATCGCTAGTCACTACTTTTTCTCATCTTTCTAGTAGCATACGAATACCGCATTGGAAGAACGCTTCATCTTTTGAGGCTATCCAATTATTAATCCAATTTTTGATAACTTCATATGATGTGAAATGCTGCTCAGATAGGCCATGCGCCATCGATCGAAATAGATGGTAATCGGAAGGGGCAATGTCTGGTGAATACGGCGGGTGGGGTAGAACTTCCCAATTGAGTGCTTCCATGTAGGTTTTGACCGGCGCCGCAACATGTGATTGAGCATTATTATGCAGGAGAATAATTTTGTCATGCCTAGGGTAGTAATGGGCGCGTTTTTCCTTGAGTGCTCGACTCAATCTCATCAATTGTGTTCGGTAGAGAGCCCCAGTAACGGTTTCGTTCGGTTTGAGCAACTCATAATACACGACACCAAGCTGATCCCACCAAATACACAACATGAGTTTTTTTTCATGAATATTCGGCTTGGCTGTCGATGTTGAAGCATAGCCAGGTGATCCCTATGATTTCCTCTTCTTTGGTTTATCGTAGTGGATCCATTTTTCATTACCAGTGACTATACGATGTAAAAAACCTTTTTGTTTATGCCTGATAAGCAGCATTTAACATATGGAAAATCGGCGTTCAACGTTTCTCGGCTTCAGTTCATATGGAATCCAATTCCCTTGCTTTTGAATCATTCCCAATGATTTCAAACGATGTGAAATTGCTTGTTGAATCATTCCTAATGTAAGTGTAAGTTCTTTTTGCGTTTGGCACGAATCTTCATTCAATAATGCTTCCAATTTCGTGTCTTCGTACACTTTCGGCCTTCAGTTACGTTCTTTGTCTTCGACGTCAAATTCACTGTTCTTAAATTTTTGAAACCATTCACGACAACTTCTCTCACTTAAGGTAGCCTCACCATATGCTTCTACAAGCAATCGATGATGCAGATTTCTTCAAATTAAAGAAGTAAATCAAAAGTTCCCGCAAATAACGCTTATTCGGCTCAAAATTCGGCATTTTCGCACAAAAAAAAAATATATGATGCTGATACAAAATCGCTAGTATTTCAAGATTATGTTGTTGACAGATGTCCAACCTTACGATATAATGTTTTACATCAGACAATTTTAACCATAGTTTGCTAGTGGCGCCGTCTTTTGTCAAGCGGCGGAAACTTATTTGTACACCTAATATATACATTAGTACGGAAAAATTGTAAATCAAAAATTGTAACAACTTGTCCCGGTTTTCCCTACTTCATGCATTTTGATTACCTTTTTGTGATTATTCTGGGATAAAAAATAATCCCTGTAAAGCAGTAAATTCTGCGTATTTTTTGAGAAAATCGTGATTTTAACTCAGGAAAAATTGTTATATATATGAACATATTTTAAAAACATAATTATATACAATATGTAACAATTATATATAAAATATATATGCCATTTTTTTATATAATTATATAAAATTATATATAATTATATATGAAACTTTTTTCCCGGGAAAGAGCATAACGACGGATCGTTCTCAAACCTTTTTATTCTTTGTTTAAACGTAAATGAAATATTTGAAATTATTTAAAATTAGAAAAACAGATCGATGGACACGAATGTATAAGCATATAATCCGAGTATAGAATCCATATAACGCCAACTGTCCAACTCTGATGCTAACTTTTAAAAATCAAATTAGAAATTAATAGTTACCGATAAAATATAACTAAGTAAAGTTAAAAAGTTAAGAGTCTAAACCTAACTACTCTCTTAAATTAACTTTTTAACTTAACTTTATCTTTTTAACTTAGTATTACCTAACCTTGCAAAAAATATACAGGGTGTTTTAGAAATAGTCAATTGCCAAACTTTAAGAGCATATTCTATTCACTGTAAGGTTTAAAAAAAGTCAAATAAACATGGATTCGGAACCGCTACCTTTCTTTTATTTTTATAAATATTACTTATTACATTGTATATATTTATATAATAATTATATCAATAGATGGATTGGTAGAAAAGGACCCATTGCTTGGCCCGCACGTTCTCCCGATTTGAATCCCTTGGATTTTTATTCATGAGGACATCTTAAAACTCTCGTGTATGATATTTCCGTTGCTACTGTGGAAATACTCCGAAATCGTATTATCTTTGTGAAAAAAATACGAAATACTTCGAACATTTTTGACAATCCATGCGATGTCAATACAATGATCATGAAGCATGCATCGATGCATTTATTTCCAGCAATTTCTGTAATGAAAATATAGATAAAAATAAATAAAAATGTTTATAACTTGGAAAGGAAAAATTTCCGAACCCGTATTTATATGATTTTTTTTTTCATTCTTACAATGAGTGGAATATGCTTTTAAAGTTTGGCCAACTATATCTCAAGCACTCTGTATATTTTATTTTTCATTTAGAAATTGCATCTATTCATTTTATATATTACACATATTATATTCATTCTAATGTAATACTCATAGTGAAATCAAAATTCTACTAAAATAATGTAAAGCTCTAGATAATTTTGGTCGATGTTCATAATCAGTTCTTATTTCAAAAACCATCTTAAGTAGAGAACTCATCGATAGCGATATACCGCTTTATTTTTAGACAATATTTCTTAGACAAAAGGTAAAAATAAAACTTTAAAAGCATAAATACAATCTAAAAAGTGTTTTCCATTAGATAGTATAAGCAGTTTTTATATTACTGTTTACAATTTTGCAATAATTAATTTTTTCGTAAGATAAACAAAAATGAATAAACGACAAAATGGACTCCAAAACTGACACAGTAGACAGTAATGCAACGTCTTCCCATTCTTTTTCTTTTACAGGAATTATCTGTATAAAGTACCTACAAGTGAATGCATATAAGATATTCCAGAATCTTTTCACTTTGTTATAAAATATTTTTATTGAATTATATGCATATTTACTTTATGGTGTTTTGCAAGATGCAAATATGTAACAAGATAGTTTTTCAAAAGTTTTTCCATATATTCCACGATTGTCTTCAGCTCCAACAGAGCTATTTGACACTATAAACATTATAAAGATTAAATTAGCTCATGATCTGTTTTACAGACAGATGTGGCGGTTTACGCTGCATCCCAATTTTTAATTTAAAATCATATTATGAAAAAACTAAGAAAAAAAATAATATAAATAAAACTGATTTAGAAAATTACAAGCATTTAAAATGATGATATTATGAATAATATAGTCACTATTATTTAAACTACGCAATTTACAAAAAAAAAAATTGTAAGAATTTTATTTTTGCATTTGTTACGTCCAGCGGACTCCCGGATCTTTCCTTCCATGGAGATTTGAAATTAGTTAAAATAAAAAGACAGCTGCGAATAAGTTGAGTGTTATAGCCCAGAAAAGACTAAAAATTTTCTTTTCTCACATTACAAACTAAAATGAAGAATCCAGTATCTCCTTGTAAGTCATTTCAAGATAAATTAAAAATCGATGCACGTGCATGAGCGACGGGATCAAAAGGTCGAGTTTGACCCCTGGGACACTGCGGCTAAAACAATAAACAAATGTCATTGAAAGCGTAAGACCGGTGTCAAGATACTTTTTAACAGTCAAGTCGCGGACGATTCTCACGAGTCTGTGATCATCAAATCTAAGAAGCCACACGTTTAGGGGTAGATTCTTGATGGTCTCGTGCCGAGGCTGCGCTTTCTTGACGCACTGCACGTGTATTTTCCCCTAAATATTAAGATCATAAAATTTAGGAGAACACTTTTCCACACTACAGACTCCGTTCAACATCCTTTCCTCCTCCAAAGTCTTGACCAATCCGAAAGCAAAGAAAAATTCTAGTAGTTAATGAAATCTATTCCATCAATCCAAATCGGAGTAATCGGGCACGATTTATAAAAACCGCGGTTCCGCGGCCCTCAGGGTGATTTTTTCTCTGAGTTTTGGGAAGCTATAGTTATCGGAACCTTTGAAAAAGACTTCATCCGATTCTCGAAGCCTTTTTCTCCAGTAGAGTCAGTGCAAAACTATACTATCATCTTAAGATCACGACACCAGGGAAATTAACGAAGCGGACCTGGCGCCCAGTATCCCACAGTTGACGGCACTCTGACGATTTCTCGGGTACTCGATACATCGCCAAGTAGTAAGTCTTGGATTTCGCTGCAGTATACTGGGTGGTCCTTCTTCTTCTTATGTGCTCCCTCTTTAAAGACGACCAAATTTTTAGTGTGTTCACGCAGTTCTTTCGCCCCTCATCATCGTCATCTAGCGGAGATAATAACGCGCGCCGACTTATCGCACGTGTCCGCTCTAACACCGCGGAAAATGCTAGAAAACAATCTTCACTAATTCAAGCAACAGCCTAAGAACAGACTCCGGTCGTTCAGCCTCCAGCCTCGATTCTATCACCGCTATTAGAAATTTCTTACTTCCCTGTTTCCGATCTGTCCCCAGACTTCTTTGATGACATCTTCCCGTCCAGTCCTCCCCCTGTTTCACCATCCCTGATTGAGGAATTTCCCGTCTCGCATATCATCCCCTCAATTCCTCCTATTCAATCTGATGCTTACTTCCTCTCTTCTTTCATAACGCCCATCAGTTGTTGGAATACATGTCCTACTTTATTCCTTCCACTAACGACCAAGTGATAGCATCGCAGGATCCATTTGTTTATTTTCAGTCCCTATACCATTCCTCATTCCCATCGATCCTCTTTCTCTTCAACCATATCAGCTTACACAACTTTAATTTTCCCCTCCTCCTTCCACTCCTCCTTCCACACTCAAAATGAGGTTCGCATTGCACACAATTCTCTTTCAACCCACACACTTATACATACATAAATGCGTACGACCATATATTTCAGAATAGAGAATCGAAGGATTATATTTTTATACTTAAGAAAAATGTATTACTAAATATTGCTTCTATTATAGTACCCTCGTTTATTAATTTGAAAAACCTTTCTTTGTATTTATTGTAAGCTCTTCCGCGGTTATACTTTGCCCTCTCCCCGGTCACTTGGATTAAATACCATGACCAAAAGCCAAGGCATACGGACGTACAGGCACATCTGGCGTTAAAGTGTCCTCCCGGCACACTAACCCAGTTTGGGCCCTTTAAATTAAAAGTACGTCCGATTCGTGTATCCGTTTAATGGAGCACGAGCTGAGGTTTCTACTTCGTCCTCCATTCGACCCCTGGCTCGTTAGGAGCCTCAGGACGAAGCGGAGTATCTCCCGATTTGCGTCGGTCCTTCCCCACGGCTCCCTTGCAGTCCGGAGTCTGGAAACGATCAAATCGATCTAATAATTTGGTTCCTGCGTTCATCCTCTCAGCTCCATGCATGCGGAGCTTGGACGTAACACATTCGTAGAATTCGTTTTTAACTGATTTGATATAAAAACAAGCCATACACAAATTATGAGTTTATACTTCTTTACATAGCTAAATACATCATGATTTTATTATTATTAGTATTAATAACTAAGTATTATAATTAAGTATTATTAGTATTAATAAAGTATTAGTTTCTGAGAAATAAGGGGGTGTCACTTTAGAAGACCTATGTCAATATCAATGACTTTCCTCTAATATCTTAAGACTTAATGCGGCCTTTTGATTCGTGACATCTTAACCATAGTATATTACATTATATAATAGCTTAAAAGCTTGGCACAAAAACTTAAGACGTAAGACTTAAGCAGCAAGGGAGCCCGCACATACCTTCCGTAACAGTAAGCATAAGACGTAAGAATCAGCTAATCACAGTCCAGAATTTTTTTGAACTTTTCTGAATTCTGATTGGCTGATTCTTACGTCTTATGGTTACTATTACGGAAGGTGTGTGCGAACTCACTAAGGAAATCAAAATGTTGGACTCACTACTGCTTACGTTATGATCTTACATATGGTCTTTGTGATTGATCGATTCGCTTACTGCTTAAAAATCTTACGGAAGTACGATCGAAAAATCAAAATACTTTGATCTATCTAAAAATTACACAGAATATTTAAAACGAAACTATGTTAAAATTTCAAACCGAATGACCATATAATTTTTAAAAAAGAAAGAGCTAAAGTTAGACTTTTATGTATGGTCTTATGGCAAATGCATTGAATGACTGATGTAT
This sequence comes from Acromyrmex echinatior, assembly GCF_024713525.1. Classification (NCBI taxonomy): domain Eukaryota; kingdom Metazoa; phylum Arthropoda; class Insecta; order Hymenoptera; family Formicidae; genus Acromyrmex; species Acromyrmex echinatior. Next base: position 9,662,381 of record NC_141867.1, read on the forward strand.
TACATAATTACTTACTTTTAAAATACTTCGATCTACATAAAAAACATATAAATGGTTAGAACAAACCTTTTTTTACATCTTTGTAAGAATTTTAACTCTATTCACCGTGTAATTTATTTGTATACAAGCAAAAAGCTGATGAAAACATGTCTATTTGAGCATCTAAAGAAATATACGCGAAAAATTTGGCAACGCTATTCCGACATTAGGTTAGATTGCGGTTATAGTTTCATCCTATGACACATGTGTGATTGATATGTTTCTTGCTTATAACTTATTGTTATGTTTTTAACTTAAGAAAGTTAGCAACTATTACTACAAAAAATGCAGTAAAATATATTTTTATTAAATATATACTAAAATATATTTAAAAAAAACGATACTAATATATAAATGTATATCTATTAATATATAAATAACATCATCCACTAAATTTATTCAATATATAACTAGAAAAATAATCCTCTTTGTAAATTAATAAATTGATTTATAAAAAGATATTTTTTTTTAAATTCAGTATAGTATTTTTTTTATTGAATACAACACTAATCTTATATTCAATATTAAAATTTTTATTTAACATTATAATAAAAAAATACGCAGATGGTTTTTTTTTTAATATTGATATAAATATAAATATGTAATAATATAAATATGTATTAATAATGTAATTTAATATGTTCATAACGTTTCAAATATTAAAACGTAACTTTTATCATATAATTCTTATTATTATATAATTTTTGTCATATAATTCATGATATTAAAATTAAAGCATTTTAGTATAAAATAATTATCAATTAGTTATGAATTAGTTATGAATTTGTTATGTATTAGTTATGAATTAATTATGAATTTTATAACAAAGTATCTTTGTATAACTGTAAAACACGTATTATATATGAAAATAATATTTTAACCTCAATTAATTGTCAATTACTAGTGCGCAAGAAATTTCGAATAGAAATGCCAACCTCATTTTCAGAATGCAACGTTGTCCAGTTAAAGACAATCATCGAACATAAAACATTAAATTATCTGCATTTTCTAATAATAGAATATTAATATTATGAATTATATTAGGTGTACAAATAAGTTTCCGTCGTTTTTTATCAAAAATTAAGCATTTTGTGAAAGAACGATACATAATGTTTTATTGATATAAATCAAAATGTAAGTGCAAGTTCTTTTTGCGTTTGGCACGAATCTTCATTCAATAATGCTTCCGCGTCTTCGTACACTTTCGGCCTTCCGCTTCTTTGTCTTCGACGTCAAATTCACCGTTCTTAAATTTTTGAAACCATTCACGACAACTTCTCTCACTTAAGGCAGCCTCACCATATGCTTCTACAAGCAATCGATGAGCCTCAGCTGCAGATTTCTTCAAATTAAAGAAGTAAATCAAAAGTTCCCGCAAATGACGCTTATTCGGCTCAAAACTCGGCATTTTCGCACAAAAAAAAATATATGATGCTGATACAAAATCGCTAGTATTTCAAGGTTATGTTGTTGACAAATGTCCAACCTTACGATATAATGTTTTACATCAGACAATTTTAACCATAGCTCGCTAGTGGCGCCGTCTTTTGTCAAACGGCGGAAACTTATTTGTACACCTAATAATTAAAAATTAGCAATTAATATTAGCTTTTTAATTTTTAATTTTAATAAATCATAAATTAGCCTTTCATATTATTAAAAGATTTCCATATTTTGGTATTACCAATGATGAACAATAGCGTATTCTCCTCGCCATCTACCCCGCAAGTGATCGATTGTACATTCTTAAGTTTTTTTATGGTCTTTAGACAGAACTAAATCTAAGTCCAACCTTGCTTTAAGAGGCCATAAACCGTAAAGCCTTAAGAAATTGACCAATCACAATTGAATATGAGAAAAATAATCGACTGTGGTTTGTTAATTTCTTACGTTTAGAGACTCTTAAAGCAAGATTGTGGACCAAGCATAAGACGGTCTTAAATATAAAAAATTACTGTGGTTGTGTTCTAAAATTCACTGCCACAAGTACTAAAAATGTATAATACACGTAATGTAAACTATAGATTTTCAGCGTTAGCAATGAATTTCGCAACACAGCCTATAAATATTGGCCTTTGTGAAACTGTCGATAAAACTGTAGTATCGAAAATGGATGTAGTGCATGACTTACTAAAAACTTTTAAGATTGGATCTTAAACAGACACGTACTATACATTACTATTAGAGTATATATGCATGTATGTGTATATACTATTAGGTGTTGGAATTAATTCGTAGCGTTTTACAAAGTATTTATAAGTTTTAAAAGTACTTTCATTAATGTATTTTTTAATGCTCATGTGAAATAAATAACATTCTTTCATTAAAAACGCTACGAATTAATTCCAACACCTAATATATATATATATATATATATATATAGTATATATATATATATATTAGGAGTACAAATTAGTTCGGTCCGTTTTCCAAAAGATAGCTCCGGCTGTTGTGAATGGTTCATAGTGACAGCTGATTTTGGCGTTTTCAGAGAAGTTAGACATCTACTAATAATATTCAGTTTATATCACTTTTAGTTTCATACAAAAACCTCGATTTTTACTGTGTTTGAAATGTCGAATTTTGTGTTAACCAAGCAGCATTTGCGGGAGGTTCTAATTATTTGTTTTAATTGAAAGAAAAGTGCAGCTGAAGCCCATCGAATGCTTGTCGAAGTTTATGGTGACACTGCTCTAACTGATAAATCATGTAGGGAATGGTTTCGACGTTTCAAGGATGGAGATTTCAGCGTTGAAGACAAGCCTCGCTCTGGACAAAAAAATTCGAAGACAAAGAATTAGAGGCATTACTCGAAGAAGATCAGAGTCAAACGCAAGAGCTTGCAGAATCATTGGGAATAACTCAACAAGCCGTTTCTGCACGATTGAGAGCCATGGGAATAATTCAAAAACAAGGAAATTGGGTGCCTTATGAACTGAAAGCGAGAGACATTGAAAAGCGATTTTTCACTTGCGAACAGCTGATTCAAAGACAACAAAGAAAAGGTTTTTTGCATTGGATTATGACTGGAGATGAGAAGTGGATATTCTACGACAAGAAGAAAAAATACTACGCTAAGTCAATCGTTGCCATCGACCTCAACATCAACACCAAAGCCGAACATTCATGATTCGAAGATCATGCTCTGTATCTGGTGGGACCAAAAGGGTGTTGTTTACTATGAGCTGCTGAAACCTGGCGATTCCATTACGGGCGATCGGCTATAATTGATTCGTTTGAGCCGTGCATTGCGAAAAAAACGGCCGGAATATGAGCAAAGACATGATAAAGTTATTTTTCTTCATGACAACGCTCGGCCTCATGTCACAAAAGTCGTAAAAAAATATTTGGAAACGCTCAAATGGGATGTTTTACCGCACCCGCCGTATTCTCCGGACATGCTCCTTCTGATTATTGGTTGTTCCGAAGGATGCAGCACGTCACCGGTTGACTTCTTTCGCAGATATCGAAAATTGGCTCCATAATTGGATCGCCTCCAAAGACGAGTAATTTTTTCAAGATGGAATTCGAAAATTGCCTGAGAGATGGAAAAGTAGTAGCCAGCGATGAACAATATTTTAATTAATCTGTTCATTCATTTTGTTTTGAAATAAATGCATTTTTGAACACAAAAAAACGGACCAAAACTAATTTGTACTCCCAATATATATATATATATATATATATATATATATATGTATGCATTTTTTCAATGAACAAACGTCCGGGACTTATTTCGTACAGCATCTTTCATTGCAAATATATATTAAATACGTATCTATATTGCATTTACATTGCGTTTCATTTCGTATCAAATATAATGTATTAAATACATAATTAACGCAATGGATATAAAATATCCAAGTTGAAATACGTATATGATATATATGTAACACGTATTATGAATATTTAAATGCATGGATATCAAACAGGTAGTTGATATATATAGAATGTAATAATACGTCATAAGATAGCGTAGTAGCACATATAACATTAAAAAAATCATAAACGGATAAATAATTTTAAGCAAGTGTCTGTGTGCGTCGTTGTTATATAATCGATTATATCTGAGAATAATAAGTTTGAAGTATATCATATTAGACAGTGATATGAACACACAACAGTCAAAAAACAGAGGCTTATTTCAATCAAGCTAGAATTTTTAGTACTGATCGAAACTATTCGTGTAAAACAATCTAGGTCAAATAGTAAAAAATAATTTAATTTAATTAAATAGTAAGTCAAAAATAAATTCTCTGGCGGAAAAAAATGTTAACAAAAAAATATAGAAAAACTGTATAAATTGAGACAATATTTTAGAAATTCTTATTTTTTCCTAGATGCTTGTAGTAGAATATAGATTGAGGTTTGTTTGCTTAGAAATTTTTAGTATTTCTTAAATATTCGTAGCAAGATATATTGTACATATTTTTAGTTATGGATGTATCCAGGGGGAAAGGATTAGAAAGGGGGGGAAAGGGTTTCAAACCCCCTCCCCCTGAACACTTTTATTAATTACTTCATTTTGAGAAGGATTTTCCCATTAACGCACACATCTACTCACATCGGTTAGTGCCTAATAATTTTTTTACTGCTTTACTAATGAGAATATTTTATTTTAAATTGGCCAATTAGCGATGTACTCTATCGAAATGTCTCTTTCATTTTTACTTATAAAAAACGAACAACTTTACTTTGTGTAAGTTTTTTACTGTTACATAAAATATTACTTTCTTCTTGTTATAAGACCACGTAATTTTTAATACTTCTGTTAGTTCGAGCATACTATAACAATGTTAAAGAATTAAACATTTTGCTTGCAATAGCTGTATTGTCCTTCTTTAAAAAAAACGTCTTTAAAAAAGTAAGTAAAAATTACATGATGTACAAAATGTAATTTTCCTTTTCAAAATGAGATATTTATTAGGCTGGCACAGCATTTCAGCACAATCGAACGCAACCTATGTTATATTTTTTTCTATTTTGTTGCTAATTTTTTACTCTATTCCCTTCTTTTTGCTCCAGCTGATTCGTTAAACCATGGTTGTGCTAGTTTAAGAGGAGGTTCTAGTATAGAAGTTAAAAATTTATGTATTCTTTATCAATTTTTTTTATTAGGAAAGGAAAGAGATATCGAAATAATGCTTTTTGCAATATGTTTTTTATATTTTAACATGCAACAAAATTTTTTTTTTCTAGAAATATTAGAAGAAAATTGCTGCTGTAGTCTACGGGTGCATGAGAGCGTGCGTGATCAATTGAAGGGAAATCTTGACTATCGACAGTTTATCTGAGACAAATAAACCAATGCAATTATTAAAATGTATTAAATTTGTGAGGCCATGAACCTCATTTTATTAAAAAAAATTTTAAAATTTAAAAACAGAATAGCAGCCATTTGAAACTAAGTGTCAATTTTTATGAATTTTTTCATTTTCAACCTATTTAAAGAAATAGTTATTTTAGAAAATTTATGACATTTTTAGGTTCATGGTCCCATAAAAATTATCTATTTTTCATAGGAAAAAACTTTATGTCAATCGGATGATTAGTTGAAGCTGTACATTTCCCGCCAGTTTGAAAAACGTGAATTTGAGAAAAACGCGTTTAAAGTTTACTTTATGTTAACTACAATATTTTGCAACTTACATTTAATCAGCGATTCCTGGCTCAAAAATCAGTTCCTCTTCCTGTTCAAAGAACAAATTTTGTTGCATTACAGCACTTCTCTCAGTTTTTGCTCGTTTTACTAAGCTTGACATTTTTAATTCTGCTGCGTTGATGCGAACCAGTGCAAAGCCCGGTTCAACAAGTCATAAATTGCTTTAAAATTTTTAATATTGCAAAATCCTTTTTGGCATATTCTACACACTTTAGAGATGCAAAAAATGTAAAAAAAATTGATTTTTTTGACTCTTCACAAAGTAGAACTTCCTCTTAAGACTAAAGTTTTAGCCTGTGCGTTCCGCGTCGCGCTTCAATTTTCTTTTCTATCTTCACAGATTTGCTTGCATGTTGTTGATAGCAAAATAATCGTTAGGCGACGTATTATTGAAAAGAACATAATTCGATATTTTTGCTAACTGCAAAACTTGAAAAATTAACAGTTTACACAGTGCGCTTACGCGTCTCTCTCTAATATAAACTTTATTCCAGCTACAGAATTATTTGCTCGCATGTCTTTGGTACCAAAATAATTGTTAGGCAACGTAGTATTAAAAAAAAAATTCGATTTTTTAATTGCACAATTTGAGAAGTAAACAGTGCAACGTTATGAGTGGTTGGAAGGAACTCATTTCGAACGTTTTACAGTTACAATAAAAAAATCTGATACTGTTTTTTTTCGATAGTAATGATTTGCAACTTGAAGAGTTAATAGGGGTTATTTTTTTGCTGTAGCCGGTTCGTTAAAATTTATAAAGGTAACTTAAGATTAATATTAGTACAGTCATAAAGAAAAATAAGCAGCAATTGAAAAATTAAATACGTATTTTGGTAAGGCTATTTTTTTGCTAATTATTTACTGTATTTCAGATTTTTTTTACTCCAACCGATTTAATAAATCTAATGGCTATGCTAGTTTAAAACTAAAGTTAACACGGCCAAAGAAAAAAAGCAACAAAAGAGAAATCGAATACGTGTTTTAGTGGAATTATTTTTTGCTAATTACTTGCTCTTCCCCATTTTTTTCGCTTTAGCAGATTTACTAAAAACAATATACATATAGTTTTAACGAAAAAGAGTTTTTTGTGAAAAAAAAGTTTATGAGCGAAACGATTATAGTGCAAAAAAATCGCGGACTCCTCACTATCACAAATCAAACTCATACTAAGTCAAAAATTTAATAATCTCTAGTTATTAACTTTTTATTGAAAAATGAATTTCTTTCCTCAGCCGCGTACTTAATGTATACTTTCCATTATGCAACGTCCCAAGAAGTATTTGTTCTTATGTTTTCGATGCCGAAATAATTCTTAGGCAATGTATCAAAAAAAAAACATTAGATATTTGCTATAACATGCTAAAACGTGAGAAACGAAGAGTTTTTTCTAACCACTCACAACGTTGCACTGTTTGCTTTTCAAACTTTGCAGTTAGCAAAAAATCAAATTTAATTCTTTTCGATAGTACGTTGCTTAACGATTATTTTGATATCGAAAACATGCGAGCAAATAATTCTATGAAAATAGAAAAGAAAATTGAAGCGCGACGGAAAGCAAGTAGTCTAACTTTAGTCTTAAGCTAACCTTTTGATTTAGGGAATCGCTAATCGGTTGGAGCAAAAGATAGGGAATAGAGCAAATAATTAATAAAGAATGGCTCTACAAAAATATGTATTTGATTTTTTGTTTGTTGCTTTTTTTTTATGGCTGTGCTAACTTTAATCTTGAATTAGCATAGCCATGAATTTTCACAAATCGGCTGGAGCAAAAAAATCGAAAATTTTTTTATTTTCATAATTCTATTAATAGAATCAACTTTAAAATAAAATAAGATAAAATTAAAAAACTTGAATATTTAAATATCTTCTTAGTCAAAATGTAAAAAAAGAGAAACTTTCCGCTTACATGGTAATTTTTGCAAATTGCAATCTGCACTTTATATTCTTCAAATTTGAATATGGAACTATCCTGGCAGCTCTCTATAATTTAAATTACATTCTTGGAGTCTTCGTCGAATAGTGCACTTATGTATAGAAAGATTGAGTTCATTTTTAATTTCATTTGATGATTTGAATGGATCAATCTTAGAAACATGTACAATTTTACGATCAATTCGATACGTAGTTTTTCACTCGAAATCTCTAGTTTTTTTTTTATTACTTTCAAATTTTTATGCATTTTCTACTTTTCTAGTTTCCTGAAATGACTAATAATTTTAGTAATTTCAATTTGCGATTTTCCTTCATTGCATAAAGTAAAAAATTTTATTCTTTTATCGACTTTGAATTTTATCAACAATGAATATTTCGCACCATTTAGCAATAATTTTAGATAAATAATTAAATTTTATTAAAATTTCACTAGATCCAATCTATAAAATTATAATTATTAATACGTAATAACAGACTGTTTTATATTAATTAACTTACATTAATTATTTGGCTTTATTATTTTAACTAGATTATTTGTAGCGTAAAGTACTTTAAGATTTTCCATTACGATATACACTTTATTATAATTTTTAGTGTGATATGAGCTGTTATTACTGTACAATAAATGCGCTACTGGCAAGTAAAGATAAATGGATAAAATAAGTTTATTCATTGTAATGAAAGTGGCTCTATTTTCATGACCGCCACTGTATATACTATACAGGGTGCTTCAGAATTTGCGGACAAGGATTGCATAGCGTGATTGTATGTGGTAAAATTGCATCTAAATAGTACATTTTAAATGAAAGTAGTTTTAAGGTATTTCTCCGAGAAATTCAGTGTCCATAAATTTTTTGAAATTTGAATATTATGTTTAAAATAATTTTATCTATATAATTAGATAAAAATTAGATAATCTATATAAATAGATAAAATATTAATTAATTAATAAATTAATATTTTATCTATATTATTAAAATTTCAGAAACTCTAGTCCCGAAATGGAGATATTTATCTTCAAAGTTTCAATTTTTAACACTTAAACTCTTATACCAAGCTTTATCGAAGTAATGTTTTAACACTTTGCGGCTAAAGTCTTCTACAAATTTTTTTTAAATAAATATGTAATATAGAAATATTATAAGAACCTTATAAAAAATTGGAGAGGCTTAACGGTAAAACCGTTTTTTAATTAGAGTAGTTTAAATTTGTTATTTGATAGAATTATCCTTCTCGCACGACGAGCGGCAAATCAGAAACAAGCTGTTGTCACATTTAAAGTGTCTGTCCATCCTTGATCTATGCATAACATGAAGAGTTCATTCGTTAACTTAAAATTGCTCTCATTTAAAAAATACTATTGGACGCAATTTTGTCAGAGGAAAAAGTTGCTGCTTTTGATATATACAATCACGCTGTGCAATCCATGATCTCGAATTCCGAAACATCCTGCACGCATGCACGCACGCACGCACGCACGCACATGTGTACACAATATGTATCTAAATAGCAACGCGTCTGTTTGTTGCTGGCACATTGCTTGCTAAGTACTTATGTGCAGTTGCTATCAGAATTATAGCAACTGAGTCCTCATTTGTTTTTTCAACTTGATGTCTTCACGATATGACAACTTTAAATAGCAACTTCCCAGCATTTTACCGATAACTTTAAAATCGTCATCATCAGAATTCGTATTATTATCGTTATGTCACCATATTAATATGCAGCATATCGGACAATCATATTGCCGACAATGCAAAATAACATTGATGCAGCTATTTTGCGCGCGCCATTAAATTGCTGATAATATAAGGTGTAGTAACAAGATATCCATTATTTTTGCATGAAATTGAAGGCTTTATTTAGTGTAGTTAGAATGATCTGATTTAGATCAAATATGCACTGTTTTGTTCGATAACTTGTTGTCATTTTGAAGGTAATTCATTATGCCTCTCTCATAGAAACCCTCGTCCCTATTGGCAAAAAACTGGGACAGTCAATTTTCATAAGCTTCTCTTGAGGCGAATTTTTCACCAGCAAAATCATTCGCCATAGACAGGAACAGGTGGTAATCACTTGGAGCCAGGTCCAGACTATAAGGTGGATGCATAAGAACGGTCGGACTCGACGATTTCCATTATTTTATCGATATTTTCGACAATTGGCTTTCCAGAGCGTGGTGCATTTTTGACATCAAAATTATCGGAACGGAATCGACGAAACCAAAATTGCGCGTAATTGGCTGTTACAGTATCAGGACCGTAAACACTATTCACATTTTCAGCCTCCTGGCTTGCGTTTTCGCCTTTATCGAAGAAAAACTGTAAAATATGGCGTATTTTCTCTTTGCTGATATCCATCTTTGACGCGCGCTCAAACAATACTGAGTCAAGCAATCACAAAACTGTCTGAGAAGTTTTTTTAGTACGAAATCTTATCTTTCTAACGCCATCTAGCGTAACCCGATCGCACTTATACAACGCGAGATACAGATTACTAAAGCCATCTATTGGAAAAATAATGGATTTCTTTTTACTATACCTTATATATATATATATACACATTGTTGCCTGCATGTTACTACAATATCGAGATCGAAATTGTTGAAGACAAATCTACAAGTTGACAGCTTCATAAGCAATCATAGATTTGTGCGATTTTGCTGAGATATGCTTTGCTATCTGAGTACACATATATAAAAGAAATTAATAATCTGTAAGAACATGGATCAGTCCAACATATTAAGATAAAATCTGTTTTTAATTATCGCTATAAATTATTTATACTAATTAGAATCGTGAAAAATGTATTATTCATTCCTTTAAAATTTTTATGTGGTAAAGTAACAATAAAGATAAAATACTTTTAGAATAGTTTGGAATGTTTCAGTTTTTTAACAGATTTCTACCTCTTTGAGACGTCAATTATATAATGGAAGACAATTAATATTCTATATGACTAATATTCTATATACGTTTATTATAATTATATATTTATTTTTTAAAAAACACAATGTTTCTCCTTTAGATAATTCTTATTGAGCACGCTTACTTAGAACGGCCAAAATAATGCAGTTTGTTGCGACACTGACCTTCGATCGAGAAGCCAGAATTGTCGTGAGTCTGCATCTAGTGCGCTGCTAATTCATGCCAAATACCACTGACGGGTCTGGCTTCCGCATTGACTTGACCACGTGCTTAGCAACGTGTGCGTGACATTTGGATGTCGTATATATGTATGAAAAATTTGGTTACAAATGTAGTTTTTTTCTGTAATGCTCAGCTAAATTTTTCATGGACGCTTGGTGAAACTCACTGATGAAACATGCTACACGATTCGAATAGAGAGAGAGAGAAAGAGTGCCTAAGATTCATCATTTTGTCTGTAAAACAGGTAACAAATTGTTAATCCTTATCAAATTGACTAGAAGATATTAATGATAATATAATTTTTTAAATTAGAATCTGGAAATTCTTGTTCTATAATTTGCAATATGATAATTGGCGCTGCAACCACGTTTTACTATGTCTTAGAGAAAAGAATGCGTTTATATACAGAGTGTCTCAGAGCACCCGTACCACCCTTTTAAAAGGTAGGGATGTGTTTGTACAAAAAAATGGTTCAGATAAAATTTGCAGGATTTCAGGAGATCTATCTGATGGTGACTTGAATTTGACCTTGAGGTCGACCTTGGGCATAACTCAAGGTCAAAGTACCGTTTTACAAATGTAAACCCTTATTCATGACATCACAAATGAAAATAGCGGAAAATTTTACGTCCGAATACGTTATCAAGCCTAGGTCAAAATTACCCTTAGAGGTCATGTGGAGGTCAAGTTACTTTTAGAGCACCCGTACCAACCTTCTAAAAGATATGGATATGTTTGTACAAAAAATAGTTCAAACAATACTAGGTATTTACATAGCTATGATGCATCCATCTGCTGGTAAATTTGAATTCTACCTTTAGATTCATTTGTAGTCGTGTACATCGATTTTTAAAGATTCCTAATTATCAAGATCTTGAACAGTCGATGCCGCCTGTGTCAGCGTTACCCAAGATGTACCACGTGGAGGTCACAAGGTCGGACTTACACCTCGTCGGGGTGCTTTTTTAAGGTGGTTCCCCTTGCCGTCACCTTTGTTCGTACGCATGTGTTCAGTCTAGATTTTCGAAGTGTCCTCCACGTGCATGTATGCAGGCTGTTATTCTTCGTTGATAATCATCCGTCACCCGACGAATTTCAACAGGATCTAGAGACTGAATGCCTTCTCGAATTCTGTTCTTCATGTCTTCTGAAGTCGTAGGTCGTTCGCGGTATACGAGGTCTTTTATTCTTCCCCACAAATAAAAATCCAAAATTGTAAGATCCGGTGATCGTGGTGGCCAGTTATGTGGACCATATTTACCTATCCATTGGCCGCGAAATATGCGGTTCAGTTGTTGACGAGCAATGACAGACGTGTGGGCTGGACATTCATCCTGTTGAAACCACATATTTAGACGTAGTTGAAGTAGAATATCTTCAAGTAAACGTGAGAGTTCGTTTTCGAGTAAATCGACATACAGAAAACGGTTTAGATTTTCTTCAAAGAAAAATGGTCCTACGATATGCGTATCAACAATTCCGCACCAAACATTGACTTTCCAGATACGTTGATGATCGATTTCTCGATACCAATGTGGATTCTCTTGCGCCCAATAACGGAGATTATGTTTGTTCACTTCCCCTTCACTTTTGAAGGTGCACTCATCAGAAAACAAGGTACTTCTATGGAAAGTAGGTAATTGTTGAGTAATCCAATTACAGAATATCAGTCTTTGTCTATGATCGTCCAATGTCATGGCCTGGTGAAGTGACATTCGATATGGATGAAATGAATTTTCTCGCAAAATTCTACTGATAGTGCTTCTACTTATTCCACTATCTCTTTCTCGTCTTCTTAAAGAATCGGTAGGATTTACAAGAGCAGAAGCAATTATATCAGGTGCCCGTACTGCACGAAGCGGACGATGAATTTGCATTCCTTTATTATAATCCGGTTGGACGATACCTTTTTGAATTATCCGCCGTTGCAAACGACTGAAAACATTGCGCGAATGCGGTGTACGATCGGGATATTCATTTCGCCACATTCTTTCAGCTTCGCGAAAACTTCCAGCCCTACTCAAAACCGACAACATTAACGCAGCTTCTTCGCTTGAGTAAGACATATCTACCTATAAATGAATAATAATCCCCGAATATTGAAGTACCTAAGTACCTACCTACCTAGGTATAAAACGCACCTAAAAAAAAAACCGACAGTTTATAAAACTCTTAAGCGAGCAAAGGGAGAAAAGCAAAACAAACAAGTAAGTTTAGTTCAGTTCAGTTTAGTTGAGTTCAGTTCAGTTCAGTTTAGTTTAGTTTAGTGTAGTTTAATTCAGTTTAGTCGATTTACTCGAAAACGAACTCTCACGTTTACTTGAAGATATTCCACTTCAACTACGTCTAAATATGTGGTTTCAACAGGATGGATGTCCAGCCCACACGTCTGTCATTGCTCGTCAACAACTGAACCGCATATTTCGCGGCCAATGGATAGGTAAATATGGTCCACATAACTGGCCACCACGATCACCGGATCTTACAATTTTGGATTTTTATTTGTGGGGAAGAATAAAAGACCTCGTATACTGCGAACGACCTACGACTTCAGAAGACATGAAGAACAGAATTCGAAAAGCCATTCAGTCTCTAGATCCTGTCGAAATTCGTCGGGTGACGGATGATTATCAACGAAGAATAACAGCCTGCATACATGCACGTGGAGGACACTTCGAAAATCTAGACTGAACACATGCGTACGAACAAAGGTGACGGCAAGGGGAACCACCTTAAAAAAGCACCCCGACGAGGTGTAAGTCCGACCTTGTGACCTCCACGTGGTACATCTTGGGTAACGCTGACACAGGCGGCATCGACTGTTCAAGATCTTGATAATTAGGAATCTTTAAAAATCGATGTACACGACTACAAATGAATCTAAAGGTAGAATTCAAATTCACCAGCAGATGGATGCATCATAGCTATGTAAATACCTAGTATTGTTTGAACTATTTTTTGTACAAACACATCCATATCTTTTAGAAGGTTGGTACGGGTGCTCTAAAAGTAACTTGACCTCCACATGACCTCTAAGGGTAATTTTGACCTAGGCTTGATAACGTATTCGGACGTAAAATTTTCCGCTATTTTCATTTGTGATGTCATGAATAAGGGTTTACATTTGTAAAACGGTACTTTGACCTTGAGTTGTGCCCAAGGTCGACCTCAAGGTCAAATTCAAGTCACCATCAGATAGATCTCCTGAAATCCTGCAAATTTTATCTGAACCATTTTTTTGTACAAACACATTCCTACCTTTTAAAAGGGTGGTACGGGTGCTCTGAGACACCCGGTATATTGGGTCATCTAAAAAGTATCCGCGGTTTTTTGTCACTAGATGTGTGTTGATGGTCATATATCTAGTGACAAAGTACCGCAGATATTTTTTAGATGACCCAATATTTATATTTTTGACTGCTGAATTTAATGTTAGATTTGTGTAAATTCTGTGTTTTATGGATATTTGTAATTTTACTGAAGATGGCCAGATTGTGGCCGAAACATCTAAATTATTTATTAATGTAATTATATATTAAATATCACAAAAAGTATCTTGTGCTGTGGTTTTATGTTCTTCTTTTTGTTAAGTTTTGATTTATAAACCACGTTTATTATAATTATATATTTTTATATTAAAAAATAAACTTTTTAAAACCCTTGCATTTTACCGTATATCCCATAGGGATGAGATATATGGTTACTCATAAGAGGAAGGGGAGTATGTACGGCTTATGAAAATTTATAAATAATGTATATAAATAAGACTTATAATGACACAATAACTTAGAAAAATGGTAAATATATGAAGTAATAAATAATAATCACAATTTTCCTACATATTATAAAGTGTTATAACATAAGGTACATATTTCCTATAATGCGTTTATTGCATTTAGTGTACTGAATTCAATCCGCGCACTTTGTATGCTTTAGGCATAAATCCCGTTCGCTAAAAATGCCGTATATCCCAAACAGGATATATAAGACAACAAACTAAACAAAGAATACGAAAGAAGAATACGAAAGCAAAGCACTTGTATTTTATTACACAACATGCTTTACTATTCCACTACACATAAGTATCAAATAACCATTAAGTCTTTTGCACGCCCTACAGTAATCATTTTATGTAGATTACTAATATTATAATTTATTAATATTATAATTTATAATGGCGTTACTTATTACAGTGACAAATAGATTCAACTTACAATAATTTCATTAATATTAACAGTAAGAAGTTGAAATCATAATACAATATTAATATAACATAAAGCCATGTAACAAAGTAATTGCGGAAAAATTACCCCACTCCTTCTATTTTTCTGACTTTCTGCGGCGGAAATCCCAACGCGGTGTTTATCGGAGTTATCCTGATAGATTTGCGTTTGCAGTAATGCAAAGTCGTTTTCGATAAAGGGAATCATTGAAGAAATGTTCCATACAGCATAAACTTTCAAGGAACGTTCTGAAGACATCCAGAGGATATTCTTTAAACATTCTAAGAACGTTTCCAGGATGTCTGTCGTAAAGTGTGCTCTAATAAGAGGTTGAGTAAAATTTCTTCCGAGAAGTCTGAGAATTGCGAAAAGATGAACGCTGTGCAATACGTACGATATAATCACGCGATTAAATTTCAAATATGGTTTTATTATTTTTATCTCAGCATACACACACACACACACACACTTACCATTAAAGAGGTTAACAAATCTATTACGTTGAATAGGGTAGAGCGGGGCTAGTTATGACACTTTTTCTCTAAATTATTATAAATGTTCACACAATCACGATAGATTAATATTAAATATTTTAAAACGATTCATGTTCATCTGACTCAATAATTAAGTATTAATATGATATATCTCATAAGTAAGAAAAACATTATATTGATTACAAAGATGCAAAGTGAATCAATATGCCCCATCTTTGGAGTTAAGCAACTCCGAAGGGCAAGTTGAGCCATGAGGCAATTGTGTAATAAGGTTGTATATAATTAAAAAAATTAAGTGAGTTAACAAAGTCTTTATTACAGTTTGCAACTGTTCTTTATAATATATTTGTATTTTTAATCAATAATCTTTGTATTTTCTTTGTAAACACTTACAAAAATAACGAAAATGAAACTGAAGTCTTTTTTATGATAAAGATTATGCACAAAATATATCTTTAATGTTGAACATATAACAAAAGATAAGAAATTAACCTTTAAAAAATTACAAAAAGGATCCCCCCCCCCTTAGACCGATTGTCAGCGTCATATACACTCCCTGACATACAACTTATCTCGCTTTCTAGCACAAACCCATTACAACTCCTTACTGGAAAATCCGAATCACATAATTAAGTAATTTATCAAATGTTAGCGCAACTGTTAAAGATATAATACTAACTTTCGCAAATATAAAAGTAAATTAATGTTACATGAAATTTAGACAAATCATTCTAATAATTCTGTAATTTTTCGTTTTCGTATTTCTTTTAAATGACTACACAGCAAATCTGACAATCTGATGGGCGATGTGATTCTACTTAGTGACGCAATGTATATGACTTCAGTTTTACTTTATGTAAGCTTTATATTATTATTGTATAAGTTAATATTTTTGGTAATCATTGGGCTATTCATTACATAGCTAATTTGGCATTTGGATAAAGAAGAACGAATTAAATTGTCGAGAATCATTAACTTGGAATTTGCGTTATTTATGTAATTTTGATTTATATTTTATATTGATAAGGAAATTGAAGGATAGAAACGTATATTTTATTCGTTTTGTTATATTCACACGAAAATAAAAAGTTTTCTACGCTTCTGAACAACTGATATAGGCTAATGGACTTTTTTACATTTTTCACTGATAGATTCTTTTGAGCTACAAATATTATAATATTATTTATATATTTATGTATATAGGGTATATGGAAAATAATGATAAATCTTTCGCATAAGGACAGAATGGACTAAACTGAGAAGAAAAGTTCTCTATGAAAAGAAAATTAATAATAGTTGTCTCTTGCAGTTTTTTTGTAAAGTTGATAGTATTTAAGTAAAAGATTATTAAAGATCAATTTTCGTCAATTTTTAGCAATTAATATCTTGTTAACTATTACGAAATGGAAAATTGCAAAATGGTACTCTTCTTCTCAGTTTAGTCCATTCTGCTCCTATGCGAAAGATTTATTATTATTTTCCAAACACCCTGTATATAAGTAGCTCGGCAACCTATAAAAATCTATAACGTAAATTATAGATTAATATTAGAACTATAATTAGTTCAAGGAATAATTATTTTGAAATAAAAATTTCAAAAAAGAAGCCGTGAGTAATCAATACGCATAAAAGACATACAGCACACATTAGCAAAATGCCATGCTCTTGTTTAAATTTGCATAACTTAAAAGATATACAGTCAAATAAAATGTTAAATAACAAACAACACATTCAAATATACATATATAAATATACATATATACATATACATTCTATATACATTTATGTGATAATACGCTCAAATTTGTGAAAAATAAGGAAGTAAGTGTAATTAAATGCTAAAATGTACTTCAGAAACATTTCAAAATACTTGAAAGTAAATATACATTATAAAATGTAATAAATATATGTTTAAAAGACGTTTTCTTTTGTTTTAAACATGATTTTTTTCTAAAACTGTTTAAAACATATATAAAACATTATAAACATGTTTTAAACAAAAAAAAAGACTGAATGTTTCGTTTTTCTTTTAAAAACATTTTTTTATCAACCCTGCTTCCCTCACTCCGCCCGGCGCACTGCCTCGCTCGCGTTCTTCAACTTTTCAATGGTTTTAAACAAACTTTTTTGGCAGCAGCAAATTCGAGAATTTTTCTACAGCAAATTCAATTCTTCCTTGACAAATTGTTGCCAGACGGAACTCTTAATCTTAAGAATTAAAATCACAGAGATTTTTTGAAAAAACAATTATTATTTCGGCTCTTAATAATCGGAGGATAATCTTTTTTTTTAGATTCGTAGAAAAATGTCAGATGTCGAATGCTTCACACAACTATTTGATATGATGCACATTAACGAAATTATTTCCATTTTTTTTATACGGAACAAAATATTCACTTTTTAAAGGCGCTTTAATAGTTTAAAAAAATGCAAAAAATTGTTTTATTATTAAATATACGTGATAGTGCAATTCTTGACGAAGAAAAATCATTCCTGTAAATTGCTGTGCGATTGATCAAAGATAAAGAAATTAAGTTTTCCACAGACAGGTTTTTAGTGAACAAATGGCTTCTTGCAAAAACTAATGAACATTTCAGGCTTGTTCTAAATTTGTTCATCATTATGAGGGCTACATTTTATGAAAATTTCAAAGCTTTGCGTTTAAATCTAAATGAACAGAGAGCGTGTGAAAAAAAGGCTTTTTCATCAAAAAGTGTTTTTTATTTTTTTTCTACTGAACTAATAGATCGATTTTAATGTTCCACGTCTCATTTTGTAGTTATTTCTAATACGTACATTTTTTTATAACAATTTTTTTTCATACAATCAATATCTTTTGTTTTATAAGCGAAAAACATGCTTTTTGCAACTATTCGATATTTTTTCGCATATTTTCTTCACAAGTCTCAAGTCTTGAACATACGCATTTCTTTTCTAATGGCCTTTCGAGACTTTCGTGAAAAGAAATGTTGGTTTATAATTTTTTTCCGATAAAATTCTACTTTTATCGGATTATTTTTGCTACTCGAGTTTATGAAGGGGAGGTGTACTATATAACGCGCCTGAAAAATCGTAAATAATTAAAGATCTCGTAAACTGTTGCGTTTTAACATAATTTATACTATTCTAGATTAAGGGGAGAGCTATTACTACAATTTATTAAAACTTATATGTTATTTAGGATGCTCCTTGCCCCTTATTGATGCCTCGCCGAGCGGCCGAGATTGTCGAGAATGCATTTTCGGTCGCTTGATTAAGCTATGTGAGAAAGAGCTCGCTGTCTCACTCTTGGCGCGCCACAGGCGAGCACATGGACATGGATTTGTACTTGTGTATTATAGCGCCGCACCATGAAAATAAATGACTGAACTTATAGGCAGGAAAAGTGACGTTTTGACGATGAAATTTATGTTGCGTGCCATTTCGTTATTTGCTTAATTGTGAAAATGTGACTTGTCTCGTATCAAAGTCGTAATTATCGATGAATACTGAGGTTATTTTGAAATTTTATGTGTAAAAGCGTATATTTTATTCGTTTCAACAGCTGTTGGACCGTGTGTTTCTGCCCGAATATAGGCTCATTTTACGACCATTTACTGACTGTCAAGGGATGAAAGGACAGTTTTCATTGATTTTTATAAGTGTTTTAAAGTGATTTCATTTCATCCAAATTGTCTTTATTTAAAAATGGCACACAACATAAATTAACGTGTCATTCCTCGCTTCTGACGTCACGATTCCAACATGGCCGCGAGCTAGTCAGGAGCTTTAATGTGATTTCTATGTTTAATTCTCGTTTCTGTCCTTAATTCTAGTTTTTAATAAACGACCTGTTTGACCAACATAGATTGCATCACAGTCACGATACTATATCTTATAAACAACGTTCTTATTGGAACTTGAGAGGAATCTGTCTTTGTGGACTTTGACGATACTCTCTAATTTAGTAAGACTACGATAAAAAAGATTAACATTCACATTCTTAGTTATGTTCTTAAATTTCTCTAAAATTTAAGTATAGGGGACTATGAACCAACATTTCTTTGCAGTCTCATCCTCCACATTATTATTACCTTGTTCTAATGTCATTTTGTGAACTAATAATTTCAATCTTAGGTCGATCGTGTTGAAAATGAAATCAAGTGGGTAATCATTCTCAAGATTCTGCCTATTAATTCAATATTCTTTACATGATGCCTAGGATGCGACAACAAAACAATACTATTTAACATGCCCATAATTTTATGCCTTTCTTTTGAGCTAACGGGTGGAGAGAATGGAAGCTGAGAAATCTGCGAGAAAACTTTGATTTATGGCCAATCAAATTTTATCAAACCATTGTTTTTGATTAATGTTACATCGAAGAAATTCAATTTTTTCTCACCCACTTCTAATGTGAATTGAATTCTTGTATGCAGTGAATTAAAAATATCAAGAATTTTATGATTGATTCATATAGAACTGTCATTGCAATATCGTCTACGTATCTCATGTAAAAAGATATATAGTTCAACTCCCAGATTCTCCAATGCTTTCTTTTCCAAACATTCAAGTACCAAATCCATCATAATGGGAGAAAGCGAACAGTCTTATAATATATAGTATTGTATTCTGACGTAGATCTTGAAATAAATTTGACGGTCATTACATATCTGACTTCCATATGGATGGTATCTTTATCAATATCTTTATCTTAAAATTTTACTATTGTCGCGCTTAAATTTTACATATGACGCGCTTTGAATTGTGATCTGCGAAAGCGGAGGGTGAGCAAAAAATAGAAATTACATATTAGGTGTTGGAATTAATTCGTAGCGTTTTACAAGTGATGGGAAGTACTTTCATTAATGTATTTTTTAATGCTCATGTGAAATAAATAACATTCTTTCATTAAAAACGCTACGAATTAATTCCAACACCTAATAAAATCAATATAACTAATATTGTTATTTCACCATTGTACCCTTTAGTTAATCATTTAATTAAACAAGAGATTTCATAATATTTCTCAACTGGGAAATAGGATTATGCTCATCCTTTGTTCGAACGCAGAGATTATTTTCAACATTACGGATTGTAATATTTTTATTTTTCCACTAAAAATTCATTTTTACATAAAAATTAAAATAAGAGGTACAACCTCCAATGACTTTGATCTTAATAAATGTTATCAAAGACATGATTCTGAATAACATTTAAGAGGTTTCAATCGTCGGTCGGACACATTGTATAATGTTATTGCCGGCAGTATTGTAATTTTCAAGCCTTACAACTTCGAAAGTACTCAATGAAAAATAACTTTATTATTATAGTGTTTTGAAATACTCTCGATATCGGATATTATTTACTGATAAGGTCAGTAAATAGATCTTTTTAAACCCTACAACTTTTGTGTGAATATTTTTTCACGATTTATCCCGTGAAGATAAAAAGGTTGTATCGATGGTTTGAAACATACATGAAGAAAAAATACAACGATACAAAAATTAAAGGTTCATTCTACCTTGTAACTTAAAAAAGACAATTTTTGGCAATTTTTTTCAGAAAAAGTAATAAAGATACTTCATTGTTTTCATTTATTTGTTATACTTTTCTCTTTAATTTTAAATTTTATAAAGTGTATTGATTGTAAGAGTGCGTTTCGAGTTATGCATTTGTCCTTGTTATTTACCAAATAATAAAGAAAGATAAAACGATACATCATGCACTTCATGCGAAACGCATCCTTACAATCGACATAAAATTTCGGGGAAAAAACCTTTCTGACGAACCGGCACCAGAACAGAAATACTGCAGGTCACAGTCATCTGAAAGAGTTAAAAAAACGATTTTCCTATACAGAAAGAATGTTTCTACTGGATAGACTATGATAATTGATTTTAGATAAAAATTAACGGTTATTTGAAAAAAAGTTCGATTTTTTTTGCCTTAAATTGCATTCTTGTTTTTGCGATAAAAAAAAGTATCTGTTAGCGCATAGACTATTTATGTTATTCATTCATTCGATGTAAGCGCGCGCGTTAGTTGATAAGTCCCGTGGTATGGTAAGACCCGTTACCGAGAGAGAGAGTCGCCTCGCGAATGTACACGGATATTGGCGCGACGGTAGCGAGTATGGTGACGCTGGGTCACTTCCATGGGAGACGAAAAGGCGTACAGAAGTCCGCGATTGCCATTAAAGCTATAAGTGGTTAAAACTGTATCTAATTAACCCTTCGAACATACACAACATTTGGTCCTTCGAACGGATTTCACGTCTGGCCATTACGTTCAGTATTCGCAAAATTGTTACGTTCAGGTAACGCACCGCAATATCAACCGAATCTCGAGGTACCAAAGAGACGATTTCAAAGATGTCGGAGATTGCTGATCTTCACCGAGCACGAGGCTATGTAAAGGCAAGGTTGACGAGATTGCGAGAATTACGCAAGCCAATAATGGAACAGGCATTGAGCTTGACGAGGAACAAGCAAAGGCAAGGCTGGAGAAATTAGAAAATACATATAACGATTTCGAGTCCATAAAAGCAATTACTAAAAAGAGGGCGAATTCAACGACGAGGATGCACTAGAGCAAGAATGTTTCGAAGAAAGGTATTTTGAGGTAAAATCTTTGTTAAAGCGATGTATGAAGCTATCGTCGGCATCGGACGATGTACCGCGAGAAGCAGACGCGGTCACTCGGTTGTTGCAACAGCAAACCGAGCTCATAGAACAAATGCGTCGCGATGCTCAGCACGAAGGCGCGGACGCCATGACACCGCGTAGTAATAACGAGACGATGTCGGCCATTCTCGCGCGACAAACCGACATACTTGACTGCGTGGCAAACAATGCAGGCACGATTAGCACAGATACTAGAGTAAAGTTGCCTACCATCAGTTACTACCAAAGTTTGATGGCAAAATCGAGGATTGGCAAGTTTTTTCTGACAGCTTTTGATCAATCAAATATATGTCAGACCGCAACTGTCTGATGTCGAAAAGTTTCAATATTTTGTTTCGTCAATCTCAGGGAACGCCGCTAAAATTATTGAGTCAATCGAGCTAACGGGTCAAAATTATTCGACGGCTTGGGAATTACTGCTAAGTAGATATGATGATCCTAGGTCGCTCAAAAAAAACATATTGAATGTTTGTTCACAATGTCCATCGTAGCTAAGAGTCAGCGAAAGCGAATTAATTGATTATACTTCCAGGCACCTACGCATGTTAAAGATTCTAGGATTACTTACCGATGCTTGGGATGATCTGATAATGCATATGATGGAAGTTCGATGTGAAAACTCTTTGAGCATGGGAAGAGGAAACAAAGTAGCGAAACAGTGAAACGTTAAACGACATGTTGGAATTTCTAAAAAATAGAAGCCTCATTCTAGAGCGTATCGAGTCATGATCGAATGACAGGGCTCTCAAGAAAAGGAGCCGCGTAGCAAGAGCTCTCATGGGCACTCTAAATCGCAAGCTGTAAACAAAAGTGTTACAAATCTCAAAACAAGTTCTCTAATCTCTTCTCTGAATACGGGTAAGTGTTACCTCTGCGATGGATCACATCTTTTATTTGTTTGTGAGAAATTTCTAGCTGTTGGTTGCCGAGCGCATTAAGGAAGTTAAGCGTCTAAAGCTATGCATAAATTGCCTCAAAAACGACCATTACGTAAAGGCCTGCAAAAGGGGTTCCTGTCGAGAATGGGAGGCACAATACATTATGTCATCAACTACAGGCTGACAAAGACTCAGCAAAATCAACAGATTGTGTGTTGTCCGCAGGACAACAATCATCAATTAGTTGCTAATGTAGCGATTAATCACGCATATCACAAGGTAAAAAGGCGACGAATTCTCATGGCCACTGCAAGGTTAGAAGCAACGCGATGTAATGGCTCGCTAATCCGATTCGTGTACTTCTTGACAGTGCCAGTGAGACAAATTTTGTCACTCAAGCTGCGTACAACAAACTAGGGCTGAAAAAATAGGGCTTTCGAAATTGTGACTGGTCTAAACGAGGTTGAAAACAAGATTCAGTATTTGCGAAGTTCACATAAAGTCGAGGTGCTCCAATTTCCAGGCTAGTGTTCAATGTCTGATCGTGCCCAAAATTACTAAGAATTTGCCGTCCATGAATGTAGATCGCGACAAGCTACAGATACCGAATAATTTTGTATTAGCTGACTCGGAATACCACAATAACGGTCCAATAGACATGTTGCTGGGGGCGGAATATTTCTTTGACTTGTTAGACGCGGGTAAAATCGAGCTTGGACAGGATCAGCTAGTTTTACAAAATATGAAACTTGGATGGATCATAGCAGGTTCCATTCCGATAACGACCTGCAGGGATTCGGCCATCGACAGGGAAGCGACAAGCACCTTGGTTTGTTCGGTGAAGCCTTGCGATGTGTTAAAGCAATGCCTGGAAAGATTCTGGAAATTGGAGAATTACGATAAAACAAGAGCGTTATCGATAGACGAGAAAAGATGCGAGCAGCATTTTGAGCAAACTGTTACGCGAACAAGCAATGATAGATTCATGATAAAATTACCTTTCCGCGATGCGAATTTACCTATTGGTGATAACCGAGAAGTAGCTTTGAAGTGTTTAATGCATTTGGATCGCACACTCAACAACAATGAAGTCATGAGAGATCGTTATGTTAAATTCATGAGAGAATATATCGAGTTAGATCACATGTCCTGAAAGCTCCGCTTGACGATTGCAAAGGGGCGGTCTATTTAACTCATCATGTTAAAGGAATCTAGTACTAGTACAAAATTATGTGTTGCATTTGATGTATCTGCTAAAAATAATAAGAGCGTGTCTTTAAATGACGCTCTTCTGATCGGACCCGTTTTACAAGATGACTTAATCGACATAATTATTCGTTTTCATACATACAAAATCGCTTTAACTGCCGACTTACAGAAAATGTATCACCAGGTGTTGGTTCAGGAAGACGATTGCGATTTTCAACGAATTTTATGGAGATTTTCGCCTGAGCAACCTATACAAGATTATCGTTTAAATACTGTTAAGTACGGCCAAGCCTGTGCGTCTTGGCGATACGTTGCTTGAGACAATTAGGTGAGGAAGGTAAAGAGTTATCCGCTTGCGTCCCATATTCTATTGAATGATACTTATGTCGACGATATAATTTCGGGGGCTAGCACGATTAAAAATGCTCGTCCTTTTCAAGAACAGTTAACTATGTTATTACGAGAAGGAGGATTCGAAGCGCACAAATGGTGCTCTAATTCTGACGACGCACTGAAAGGAGTTCCGCACGAGCTCTGTGAATCTGATTCTAGTTTCAAGATTGATGCGAATGATACTATTCGAGCTTTGGGGCTCGAGTGGAATTCAAATTCGGACAGACTTTAATTTATTACAAATACAATAGGTCATGCGTACACAAAGCGCGAGTTGCTGTCAATTGTTGTGCAATTGGTAAACTATTCGATCCTTTGAGTTTGATAGGCCCCCCCCCCATTTTAGCGGTAGCTAAAATCCTGATGCAAAGGATTTTTGGGAAATCAAGACAGATTGGGACGATCCATTCCCGGATTCGGTGCTAGACAAGTGAAAGGAATTCCAAGATTCCTTAAATAATACTCACGAGTTATATGTTCCTCGAGTAGTCGTAGATGTGTCAAAGGATTGTCGATATTCCATGTTTGGATTTTGCGACGCTTCCGAGAAAGCATATGGCGCATATATCTACATACGATCGGTAAGCGAATCCAGCGGAAAAACGATGATTAGATTATCATGCGCGAAAACGAGGGTAGCCCCTTTAAAGAAGCAATCTATACGTAAGTTAGAACTATGTAGCGCGTTTTTACTATCTAAACTGATCAATAATGTAAAACCCGCCATTTACATTGAAATCGATGAAATACGGGCATGGTCTGATTCTATGGTCGTGTGGTACTGGCTTCGCGGCAACGTAGCGCGTTGGAAATCTTTCGTATCCAACCGTGTATCGAAAATTAGCAAAATACTGCCTGCTATTCATTAGAACCATGTAAGAAGTTCGGAGAATCCTGCAAATCTGATCTCAAGAGGAGTTTCTCCTGCTCAGCTGAAGGCTAATTCCTTATGGTGGAATGGCCCTGGTCGTTATATATTCGTCCCGTTACAAGCGAAGGAAATCTCGATTTGAAATTTGCTGAGGATGCCATATACAGTGCCGAGATTGAAGCCAACTCACTGCAGTTTGCAATTTCATCGTATCTCAATTGGTTTCCAACGAGACAATCAACACACTCATCACGAACTGCTCAACGCGTTCACAAGGATTGAATGGATACTTACCTATTGCATTAGATTTCTTCATAATTGCCGCAAAGGACATGAAGACAGAGAACTATCTAAATTGACTCTACCTGAATTGAAGTTATCAAAACGCGAAGTATTCGACCATTCACAACGTGTCTACTTCGCGGAAGAACTAAAATGCCTTCGAAACAAACGAGAATTAAACAGAACTAGCCCATTACTTCAGCTACACCCATTTTTAGATTAACATGATATAACCAGGGTGGGCGGACGATTTCAGGCGGCGTCTTGGAGTTTCGAAAGGAAACATCCCATCTTACTGCCCGCACAATGCAGGATCACATCTTTGATCGAAAGAGAATATCACGCTTTATTGCATGCTAGTCCACAATTGTTGTTGGCATCAATACGCCAGCAATATTAGCCGCTAAACGCAAGAAATTTGGTGCGCCAGGTTTGCCGTTCTTGTGTCTAAACATAACCCAATAGGACTAACCCAAGCGATGGGATCCCTTCTCAGCGATAGAGTGCAGCCATCCAGAATATTCGCTGTCGCTGAGGTCGATTTTACTGGCCCAACTACCTTTGTCAACAAAGGACGAGGTCGGAAAACATGCAAATCCTACATAGCACTATTTATTGCTTCGCCACTAAAACTATTCATCTCGAGGCTACAAGTGAGTTATCTACGACGGCCTTTCTAGCCACTTTACGCCGCTTCATTGATCGGCGAGGTTCGCCTCGAAAGATTTGTAGCGATAACGCCACCAATTTTGTGGGTGCTAAACGCGAGTTATTATACAAGAATTTTACGCCTTTCTCTGCACATCCATCAACGGGGAAGCGTTGCAGGAGAGAGGCATAGAATGGAGCTTTATTTCTCCATATTCGCCGCATCTAGGAGGTCTATGGAAAGCAGGAGTCAAATCCTGTAAATATCATCTCCGCAGAGTCATGGGCAATACTTTGTTTACCTTTGAGGAATTGACAATATCTCTCGTGCAGATTGAAGCATGAATTCGAAGCCGTTATCACCCCTATCCTCTGATCTGGAACCTTTAACGCCAGGACATTTCCTCATAGGAGAACCACTAACCAGTCTTCTGGACAACGATTTAGCTGATATAAAAATCAATCGCCTTGATAGGTGGAAGATGGTTCAATGCTCGGTCCAAGAATTTTGGAAACAGTGGGCGGCCGAATACCAATTTGCAAAGCCACGTCAAGTGGAAAACTCGCCAGGAAAATCTCCAAGTCAACGACCTCATGCTATTAAAGGAGGATAATCTTCCACCGTTAAAATGAGACTTGGACGCGTTACTGAAGTTCATCCTGGCAAGGACAATTTAGTACGCATCGCGACGGTGCGCACGACCACTGGTATCGTTAAATTGCTAAACTTTGCAAGTTATCAGTGAATGATTCTATAAAGGAAGATTAATTGATTAATCTTGGTGGGCGATGTTAGCGCGTTGATTATTTATGATATTCATTCATTCGATGTAAGCGCTCCGCGATCGCGCGCGTTAGTTGATAAGTCCCGTCATGGTAAGGCCCGTTACCGAGAGAGGGAGTCGCCTCACGAGTGTATACGACATATTGGCGCGACGATAGCGAATGTGATGACGCTGGGTCACTTCCATGCGAAACGAGAAGGCGTGCAAAAGTCCACGATTGCCATTAAAGTTATAAGTGGTGAAAACTGTATCTAGTTAACCCTTCGAACATACACAACAGTATCATTGATATTGATATAATTGTAGCCTATCTAGTAGAAAAAAAACATTGCTCTACAATCGTGCAAAATTTGAAAACGACATATGTTCAATAGTTTTTGCTCTATCACTTCCGTTAAATCGAAAAATATTGTTTCGAGACACGTTTAAAGTTTTAAGTTTATTTTTTATTATTTACTCTTATATTTGCCACGTTAAGGCTTCAACAGAATATTCTATACATTTAGGGTTATGCAAAAAAAAATTATGTAAAAAAATTTTTTTTAAATTTTTTTATTCCAGCAAGATAGAATGGACCCTTAATTTATTTCAATTAATCACAATAATTAGTAAGTCGTACGATGAATAAATAACTATTTGACCGTAACGTAAATCGAATTAGTAAACATTATCATATAATATGAGTCATCATTTATTATATTTATTATATAATATAATAAATATTTATTAGATTTTCCGGTTAGTTTTGAGAGATTTTTGTCAAAAAAAACACTTTATTTTAAGGAGATTGTTAATTAAATTAAATTATAATTGGAAATTAAGTTAATTAAATTATATTTTAATCACAGTATTTTTCACCCCTAACCACAACTTTTTCCCACTTTTCTGGCAATAAGTGGATTCTGCAATAAAAAAAGTGTTCGTCCATTCATCGAGCTATTTTTTTATTTAATTATAATTTTTAAATTATAATTTTATTTAATTAAAATTTACTGATCAGCAAGGCCGTGTTGCATCGATCGAAATAAGTAATAATTCAAAGAAGCACAGTTTGGTGAATACGTGATACGTGATAAGATTTCTCATTGAAATACTGCTAACGTGTCTTTAATTGTTTTTGCAATGTATGGTTGCGCATTGTCGTGCAACAAAATCACTTTGCATTTTCTTTGAACTGTTATTGGACGTTACAATTCGTTTAATTGTTGTTGAATGTACAGCAGTGATTTGGTTTCAGCAGCTCATAATACACGATGCCTTTCATGTTAGCTACAAAATGCACAATAAAATCTTACTTCTATAGATGCTGCATTTTGGAATCGATGTCGATGATTAGCTTGGATTTACGATTTTTTACGTTTAGGATTATCATAATAGATCCATTTTTTATCGCCGATTACTATTTAATATAAAAATTACTTTTTTTTGTGACAAGAAAGCAATGAAGTGCAAATGATTAAATGATTGTGAATAGCCAATTCAGACAATTCATTTGAAACCTATTTGCCTTTTTTTTTTAATCTTTCCTATTGCGTATAAATGTTCAGAAACGGTTAATTTATCAACATTTAATGCTTCAACTAATTTTTCAAGCATTTGAGTTGAATTTTTATCCAACAATGTCTGTAATTCAGCATTTTTTAATTTTTTTGGTTGACATGAACAGTCTTAATCTTTCAAATCAAAATCACAAATTTTTAAATCGTCGGTACCAGTACTGAGTTTTAACTGATGGAGCAGACTCCAAATAAGTTTTTGAGATGAATCGGTGAGCTTCGGCAGCTATTTTCTTTGAATCAAAGCAGTAAAGTAGTAGATGACAAAAATGTTTTTTATCACGTTCTATTTTCAATCGCATTATAAAGAGTACGGTTATATTTACGAATATACAGAATATGTATCAAATTATTTGTAGAATATCCAAGCTTTAAAATGACATACTCAATTTCAAAATATTTTTAGTAGATCTGTAGCTATAATCATCTGTAGTGAGTCCTCAAAACTAACCGAAACTAACTAATATATAGGTATGATATACATATATTATAAATAAAATTCCAATATGAACTTGTTAGTTAAAATACATCATGTAATATGGTTCAATAATAAAAATACGTATTAAAAAAGGCTATGAATCACAAAACAATATAAATGTGTAAATAAAAGAAACAAATATAATTGTCATGATCTAAATCAAAAACATACATCGTTTCGATTTTGCTCGGGTCATCTTCAATGTACATGTAAACATATTAAAATAAAACAGATCACCTAAATGACATACTTCAATTAAACGGATCAATTAATAAAATAGTACAAAGCAACAATTGCCATCTGTAAAATCGCATCCTGTCATTATCAAATTGATATTAAGTCCGTAACAATATAGTGTATATTTTAGATATCAAAATAATGAAATCCTTATTAGTATCAAAGTGCGCAAAGTATTTACAAGCATCGTAAATTCAAATTCAAATTAAAATCTATAAAAATAACGAGAACAAACGTTACATTAACATAATATTTAAAGCAATAAAAAGGCGAGAGCAATAAATACAATAATATTAAATATAAAGTGATAAAAGTCCGTCTATAGATTCATATGTATAATTTGATCTTGTAGTAAAAGTTACCTTAGAATTATAATATTACAGCATTTAATGATAAAAAAACCTTCATGTCTGTATTAACAAAAATTCTTCCACCAAGATAGTACATTTAATTCGATGTTGGCAAAAGAATACAAAATTTGGAAGCAGTATTGCGAAGAAACGTCTTTATCATGGCTGAGAAACACAGAGTGAAGGAATCGTTGAAAAATGGAGGGTTTGGAAATAGTTTGAAAAGGGAAATAAGAGGAAAAGGAGGAAATGACTAAGAGAGGGAAAAAGATTGTATAATAGGAAGATAAGAGTCATGTAATGATTAAGATTCACTTTGCTTATTTAGATCCTGGCTTTACTTTTTTATATGAACCATTTCAGATACTTTTCTTATAGGAAGGTTCATTACCATTAGGATTTTAACATTGCTCCAATCAAAATTGTGTTACAATCAATGCGATGGTTTATAATAACAGTCGGAGAGCCCGTTTTTTTATTTATGTTTTTGCAATCTAATCTTTAACCTCCTCTTCGTTTTTGACCCACATAATTGGCATCACAATCCTCACAAAATATTTTATACCATCCCTTGATATGATAAAATATCTAATTGATCTTTTCCCTCTTTTTTATATACTTATTTAACATATTCGGAATTAAATAGGCTAACTTCGAATTCATTTTAAAGGTGATAGACCTAAAGCTTTCAGAAACTGACTTTAACATACGGTATAGTGAAATATTTGTCCGCGGATATCTCTTTTTTAGGAAAATAAAAAATATGAAAGTTTTTGTATTTATTTAAATGTAAAAAAGAAGTCTGTTATGAATCGTGGCAAATATGAAATGAAGAAAATAGCCATTCTCCAAAAACGTCTGAACAGCATCTGTAAGATTCTTCTCTTAAAATTTAGATGTTTAATTAAAAATAATAAGATGCAATGTCTAACATGTGAATGTATACGCAATGTAATATTAGTTCGATAACTTTTAGTACTAATCACTCAGCAAGCAAGAAACAGAGATAAAAATTAGATAAAAATTTAGAAATATTGTCTTCATGTAAGTTTCATCAACATTTCATCCAATATTTTATAAATACAATAGTAATATTACCTAATGATATAATATTTCCGAACCTTTAAGAAATGTTTTGATAATATTACGATTATTTTGTATTATAATTGTACCGAACGTTGAAAGAATATTGTTGAGATGTTGCAATGTTAAATTGACGTGTAAATCTTTTCTCAATGTTGAATTTCATTTGATTTTTCTATATTGATTATCAATTGCTACAACGTTAAAATTAACATGTTAATATTAAAGTCGCTCACTCGGAATCAGTACACTATATATGTATATGGCCTGTAGATGGACGTGACGTAGCAATTTTCTCAAAAAAATTACGTTACAGAATAGAATCAAAGGTATAGCATTATAAGATTCTTCATTCGTGCTTTAACGAAGTGATTTTTAAAAAGTAACCCAAGATGAAAGCAAATGAATCGATTTGGACTACTAATTTGGATACTATGGACATGTAAGCTAATTATAATTGTATCATTCTTGCTAAGGAGGACTCTAAAGAGAGTCGAAACGTTCAAAATAAAGAAGATATCGATTCAACATCTGATTATTGATTGTTCATTACATAATTGCGCTGTTTATTGTTATTGACTCTCATTATTAGCTATTATATTTTCATTATTAGCTATTATATTTATCTTTTTGTATTGTTTAAAATTCGAGAGTCCTAATATAATTATTGTTATTATATACATATATACATATACCACATATACCACATTTATAGTCATCATAGGCAGAGAATTATAATTTTTTGATATGTGGAGCATCGTGGGAGAGGAGAGAGGGATAATAAATGTCGGAATTTTTTTTTATATATACATACATATATAACATTTCGTGCAAAAACAAAGCAATGTAATTCATTTTTTGATACTTGTTCATAATGTTGTCATGATAATGGCAGAAATATTTGTTAAATAAAATTTTGCTATAATTTTGTCAAATTAACACTAGTATTTTTGATGATAAACAAAATTGCTTCAATTTTGCTGAAATATTGCCATATTCAAACATTTTTACCACAATTGTTGCCATAAAGTTACTATAAAGTTAATCTACAATTTGTATGTTTCTTTGCTTGCAATATTGCATTAAATAAAGACCTTGGCAAATTGCTCGCAACACTTTTAAGCAAATTTTTAGCAAAATGCCAGCAAAATATTATCTGAGTTATAAATATACAAAGTGCCACCAATTTATGGCCTCACCCATCTTGAGCAGGTAGAGTGGACTAAACTGAGTCGAAAAGGCCTGTGCCATTTTGCAATGCTCGCAATAGTTAACGAGATATTAACATTTAAAGATAGCCGAATACGCGCGATCTACTATTGCTGAAGGTATGACCCATCGAGCGTACAGTACGCGGGGGATGGCCTAGTAGGCGCGCCGCTTGAGCTCAGTGGTTTGCGACGATGAGCGGAGCACTTGTTCCCTTCTCCACACGCCAAGCTATCGATGGCGCATATTCGGTGCTTTAG
This sequence comes from Acromyrmex echinatior, assembly GCF_024713525.1. Classification (NCBI taxonomy): domain Eukaryota; kingdom Metazoa; phylum Arthropoda; class Insecta; order Hymenoptera; family Formicidae; genus Acromyrmex; species Acromyrmex echinatior. Next base: position 9,694,784 of record NC_141867.1, read on the forward strand.
AAATAATATCTTGATTGCGAAAATTGGGAAATGATTAAGAACTGTTCGAAAAAACTCAATTTAGTTCGTCCTGAAGTGTTCACATGTACATACAGAAAAATGTTACATAAATATTACTTGTTTCAAGTATATAATAAGAGTATTTTAAAATTATATTATCAAGAAAATATTCTTTATAATGATATAATCATTACTCAAAAGAAGAAGAATAAAAATTGCGTTCTCTCTTAGCACTAGAATGATATTTTTCTGCATTTTTCTATACAGCAATTTTTTAAATATATTTTGAATCGCTTGTATGCAATACATACTAACAATTACAAAAGCTTTATAAATTAATTTAAATTTTGTATGTCAAAAAGTATTGTCTTTACTTTGTACAACATTTATAGTATAATTAATAAATTTCACAAATTTGATCAGAGAACACAAATATGGTCTCATGCTATGATGTATGTTGTCAGCCTATCCCCATAAGTGGGGGATAGACTAGCAAAAACTATAAAATATTTTTAATTTAATTTTGGCATATAAAATTAAAAATAATTTATAAAACTTTTGCAATTGCTAGTATGTGTACAAGTGATCTAAAATATATTTCAAGAATAATACAATTGTTGTTTTATGTCTCAATTTTTTACACGATCATTCAATGAAATTTATGCGAATGTCTGAACTTCCATGAGCGGTAGTGCAGGAAAATGCAGGAAAATATCATTCTAGTATTAAGAAAAAACGCAATTTTTATTCTTTTTCCTTTAAATAACGATTATATCATTACAAAGAATATTTTCTTGATAATATAATTTTAAAATATTTACTCTTATTATTTACTTGAAATAAGTAATATTTATGTAACATTTTTCTGTATGTACATGTGTACGCTTTAGAATGAACTAAACTGAATTTTTTCGAACAGTTCTTAATCATTTCCCAATTTTCACAATCTAGATACTCGTATTTCTAAAGCGCTGAATATCCGCCATCGATAGCTTGGCGCGCGGGGAATGGGATAAGCGCTCCGCTCACCGCCGCAAGCCACTAAACTCGAACGACGCGGTGCGCCTGATAGGCCATCCCCGCTCCTCGCGGCCGTACATTCGGTAATAATAGGTCGGACGCGCGTATTCGGCTATTTTTAAACGTTAATACCTCGTTAACGTTATTGTGAGCATTGTGAAATGGTACAGGACTTTTCGACTCAGTTTAGTCCTGCTCAAGACTCAAGACGGATGGGGCCATAGATTGGTACTACCCTGCATATATACGTTCGCACGCACGCACGCACGCACATATAAGGTATCTGAGCCGAATAAGGCCCACTTAATCTATTTTATTTTTTTAAATTTTATTTATAGGGATATTGAAATAAACTTTGTGAGAATAAAATCTTTATTCCAGTAACTTACAAAAAATATATACATTTTTTATGGAAAAAATTTTTAAATAAGCAAAAAAAAATTTTTTTTTAATCTGACTTTAGGCCTTATTACATGCATATGTATTTACTAAAGCTCGATCACACATAAACGAAAAATAAAATCTTTTTAAAAAGAAACTTTGTTTTTTAAAATAACAAATAATCTTTGGTAACTATCTTTGACATTTTCTTACTTTAGATAACTTTAACTCGTTAAATTTTAACTTGAAAATATTAACAGCATTGAAAATCTGTATCTTGTGGTGTCCCATACATAACTCGTGGTACCATTTATTACATTGCCTCACATCCTCCATACGATCTTTTTTACATACAACACACCGTACAATACCAAGTAGCTGTTGGAGTGGAATGAGTGATAGCTTTAGATGTTGAAAGTTGATCTGACTTTTTGTCACATTGCTTCTTGAAGAGATTTTTAGTTATCTTTTGTGATTTGTAATTTAATGCTTTTTTTCTTTGCGAGTTTCCAGTTGAAAAATCTTTGCGTATTGGAGTTGATATAAGTTTTGAAACAGTCGATTGATTTTCTTTATTCTTGTTTAATAATTCGGCTAACGGAATGTCTTCATCATCACTGATTATTAATGAATTTATCGCTATGTTTGGAGTTTGATTTTTTATTGTTGGACGCTCTATTAGAATTGATGGAGCAAAAGCAGAATCTGGAATGGCTTCAGGATCAAATCTACAGTTCTAAATCCATTTGTTACATTAGATTGTGTCATGTATTTTGACCACATTTCTTAGAACACTATATTGAAACTCGTTTTGTTGAATTTTCTATCTGGATGTTTATCTTGATATTTTAGAAATTCCTGATCTCAATAATGATCAAAAAATCTATAAACTGATTTGTCAAGTGGTTGTAATTCATGGGTGGTGTTGGATGGTAAACAATACAATACAATATCATGTTTGTCAGCGGCTTCCACAATTGTGTAATCAAGGTGAGAGACATCAAAAACAAGCAAAATATTTCCAGCAAATTTGAAAGAAGCAAAGTGATTCAAGAATTTTATAAAAAGCTCAGTAGTCATGAAATCTTTTGGTGCCATACTTATTATGCTTCCTGATGGTAAATTATCAGTGAACTCTGGCTTTTCGCGTTTACCTTTAAAGATAATCATGGTGGGATCACGATCTACAGCTGACACACAATCAACTACAGTGACATTTTCAGCATGTTCGTTTGCGGTGAAGTGGATGCGTTTGGCGGTTTTTTGAGTTAAAACAATTGATGATGCATTGTTAATCTATAACCTTTTTCGTCCATGTTGAAAATCCTTTCCGGGTTAAATTTTATATCTAGTTCTGTCAAAAGGTTATTAAGCTTTTCAAAGTGGTCTTTTACAATAAATTTGTTCAATTTTTGAGCACGAGCTTGGTTCATAAATTGCGCTTTCCTTTTCGAAATTTCAAGATTGCGTTTTAGAAATCTGCAAGCCATGATTTGCCTGCTGTGCACATAATAGTGTTAAACGTATGAGAAATTTCATGTAATGTGCAAAACTTGTATACCTGTAAACAATATATATATATGAAACGATAAAAATAAAATTTAATTAATTAATTAAATAAGAGAAATTCTACTTTCAGTCAAAGTAGATCTTAGTGATGAAGTATTTCTGTTAATTATATTAACAGAAGCAGTAAATATTAAAGCAGTAAAAATTGCTTTAACAAAATATATACAGTGATGGCAAAAAGTCCCGGAACGGTCAAATATTTCGAAAACCATCGGTATTTAAAAAAACGCTGAAACGATTTTTCAAAAAATCTATCTTTTGAGGGGGGTTAAGACCCTCCACCCCTAAGGGGCACGTGGGGCACAAGGGGGGTCGAAAATCTTAAATGGCAACATAGGTCGAGTGGGGGCTCATTTGAAAGGTCTTCTCAAGACGAATCCAAAACACTCCGCATAGAGGGCGCTGCGTTCACTTTTGGCGGGAAAATGCAATTTTGAAAATTTTTTAGTCAGAAACATTAAAAAAGTTTAGTGTTTCGATAATCACCGGAACACGTGAAACGATTTTTCAAAAAATCTATCTTGATGGTGTAGTAAAATCTTATAATGGTAATATGGGTCGGAACTACTGCCGGCATCAGCATTACCCGAGATGTACCACGTGGAGGTTGCACGATCAGATTTACATCTCTTCGGAGTGCTTGATTTAAGTGAGTCCCCTTGCCTCTCACTTTGCGTGCAATAATTAATGCGTGCAACAAATGCTCAAATTGATATCCATTAACCTCTTGACAGTGTGCTAATCGATTGTACTCTCCCTTACGTTTTGAAGCATTTCTGACGTAATTAAATTCGACACTTCAACAATTCGAATCTTTAATTCGTCAAGATTCGCTGGTTTTGTTTCGTAGACCTTGCTTTTTAGATAACCTTAGTAAAAGAAATCTAGTGGCGTTAAATCTGGAGATCTTGGTGGCCATTCAATTTGACCTCTTCTACCAATCCATTTATTAATAAATGTTTGGTTTAGAAAATTATGCGTTGTCGTGGCATAATGAGCTGGTGCACCATCCTGCTGAAACCAAACATTTTCAAATGCATCTCCTGTTATATTTTGTAGACATGGTACGATTTGAGCACTCAAAAGGCGAACGTAGTTTTCTGAATTAATGTTTCCATCAATAAAGAATGGCTCTATGATACGATCACCCAATATTCCAGCCCAAACGTTTACTTTTTGAGGATTCTGAGTATGAGAATCTCTCATCCAACGCGGATTGCTATCTGACCATTATCTACAATTTTGTCGGTTTACAGATCCGTTTAATTCAAAAGTAGCCTCGTCGGAAAAACAAACCCAATATAAAAACTGACGATTATTCTGAACACGCGTCATCATTTCATCGCAATACTCAACTCTCCTGTCATAATCATCTTCTGATAATTCCTGCACGAGTTTTATTTTATACGGGTGATAATGATGTTTTCTTAAGATATTTGTCACAGATTTTCGACTAATGTCGCATTCCTGCGCAATTTTAGACGGAGGTTTATTTGGATTTTCAATAACACTCTGAAGAACTTCTAATGCTGTATCGTCGTTGCTAGCAGTTTTTGATCTTCCAGATCGGGGTTCATCTTCAACAGAACCTGTTCTTTCAAATCGCGAAACTGTGCGATAAACAGTAGACTTAGAAATTGGATAGTGCTCCGGATAGATGTCATTAAACAAATTTGCGACTGCTTCGTAAGATCGAATTTGGTCACCAAAACCGCGCATTCTAAGGATTGTAATTCGGTCAGTAATACTTAGTGGCATTTTTAAATAAATGCAAAATTATTATAAAATAATGATTTTGCAATTTGAATTAAAAATGAAGTACAATTTGTAAGTAGTTTGTGTCAATACCTATAGTGTCGGAACAAAACCAGCTTTTACTATTCTTGGTAAACCAAGACGCTTATAGGTCCCGAAAGTCATTTTCACTTGCGAGAACCGTTTTTCATATAACAGATACGATTACAATCTGCGAAAAATGATTGTAATGTTTTCAATGCTTAGTGTTTTGGATTTTACTACACCATCAAGATAGATTTTTTGAAAAATCGTTTCACGTGTTCCGGTGATTATCGAAACACTAAACTTTTTTAATGTTTCTGACTAAAAAATTTTCAAAATTGCATTTTCCCGCCAAAAGTGAACGCAGCGCCCACTATGCGGAGTGTTTTGGATTCGTCTTGAGAAGACCTTTCAAATGAACTCCCACTCGACCTATGTTGCCATTTAAGATTTTCGACCCCCCTCGTGCCCCACGTGCCCCCTTAGGGGTGGGGGTCTTAACCCCCCTCAAAAGATAGATTTTTTGAAAAATTTTCACGTGTTTCAGCGTTTTTTTTAAATACCGATGGTTTTTGAAATATTTGACCGTTCCGGGACTTTTTGCCATCACTGTATATCTTTCATAAAAAAAATCTAAATAAGCAAAAATAATTTCTCTTATTTAATTAGATTACATACCTGATATTTTAACATCTTCAAAGTTATAGGTAAGCCAATATCTGCCTCCGCAAAATCCGCTGTGATAAATCTTTCTCTTGCTCTATGGTAAGAATACTCTTTCGTTCTAGACGCTTTGTACCAGATTTCATATGATTCCTACCAGGAATTCCATACCTTTCGCAAATGGCTCTCTGTGAGAGTTTATTCCGTTCAACTGCTTTAAGAGCAGCTTCCATGGACTCTGTGTTCCAATTTTCAGCACGTTTTTTTATTTGCGTCTTTTTAGTTTTAGCCATAATATTATCTTCAACAAAAAAAAGTGAATATTAAAGTCACTTATTCAATCAACAAAATCGCAAAATAATCAACAAATTACAAAATATTCAATAAATTGATATTAATTGTATTTACATTAAGGGTGCGTTTTCAAGCTAACTGTAGCACTGTATAAATATCAGTTTATCATGTTGTCTATCAAATATCAGACAAGGAAAAATGATGCTTACAAGCACTATAAGCGCAAAATGGAATGCAATTCAGGTAGAGTGAATCGAATTGAAATCAAAAAGTCCTCTACCATTTTGCAATTTTCACAATAGTTAACAAAATATTAATTACTAAAAATTGCCAAATATTGGTCTTGAATAATTTTTTACTTAAATACTATCAACTTTATAGAAAAGTTGCAAGAGACAAAAATTATTTATTTTCTTCTCATAAAGTTCTGAAAATTTTTTCAAAATTTTTTAATACCATATTTTCTCATGTTGATAAAAATAAGAAAATGCAATACTAAAAGTTGATAAAAAATTCTGAAAAATTTTTAGAGTTCTATGAGAAGAAAATAAATGTTTTGTTTCTTGCAGTTTTTCTAAAACTGCAAAATGGAAGATGACTTTTCGACTCAGTTCGATTCAGTCTACTTGCTCATGATGGATGACGAAATATAAAATTACCCTGTAAATTTTTTTCATTTTTATGTGTCTCTATTTTTTAATATTATTTGATTAGGAAGTTGAATAATATTATAATATGTTATAAGAAATTATAAAATATCGTATATATAATAAACTTTTTGAAATACTTACAATTTATTACAGCGGATTTTTATAAAAACGTCACAAACATTCACCTCGTCATAAAGTTTACATTATATTAAAAAAAACGAGTTGTTGCCGATTTTAGTTCTCTAGACTTCTTCTTATCGGTCCTATGACACATTTTTTAAGCATATAATTTAGACATAAAGTGCATTTATAAGCAGTAATTTAAAAAGTGGGCTATATTTTGTGCTGGGTTTTTTTCGGCTCAAGTACCTTAGAGGGTGTCCCGAAAGTTTTTGCCAATTGCTTTTGTGTAGATAGAACGGAAATTGAGTCGAAAAGTCCTCTATTATTTTGCAATTTTCGCAATAATTAACAAGATATTAATTACTAAAAATTGCCAAATTGTTTGAGATCGGTAATTCGAAAAGAAAAGCAAGAATTCTTTCAGTCGACCGACAGTAATTGTCATTGAACGCATGCATAAATTGAGCTCGTGATTTCATCTCGAGCATGATCTAAATCCTCGATAAAAATCAGCGATTTGGTGTTCTTTGTTCTTTTTAAAAACAAGTCGTTACACGCAAACAAGTTGTCGTTACCGGCAACGGACAATCGAAAGTTCTAGAACGATTCAATTCGCGCACGCGAGCGCCGCGCTCCGACGAATACGTCACGCGCTGTCATCAATCCCACGCACGGATTTTCTGTCGCGCATGACTGTTACGTTGAACGTCGTTAGAAAAGAATCCAAAGCGCCAATCAATTTTGTACACCTAATGCCACGTAATAATTACGATTGTGGCAAATTTTTATTGGATTTTTCCCAAAAAGGAAAGCTCAGGCCGAAAGCAATAAATGCTTCGCTCTCGCCGTCCTCCTTCTTACTTCTAAAAGTTCTTAGAGTTCTTAGAGTCATAGTCTTGCTACTATATCGCTTCGTAAAATCGCCGTGCTTACCGCCTAGTGAAATCGCGATAAAACGAATCTTTCGAGAAGTGCCGAGAAAATCGCCGAGATTTTCCATTACCGCGATTCCAAAATATCATTTGGAAAAGGTGACCGCATTTAATATTCTGTTAATTTAATATTTAATTAATTATATTTTTTGACTTTGTAACTGAGCATATTAAAGAAAATTCTTTTGTTAAATTACAAAGAAATGCAGTTCTCTTTACTGTCGTGCACCATATCAACCTTGTGCCGTTTTCTCACTCGAATCTTTCCGCGCGGTGCGCTCTCGCACACAAATATTGGTCTTGAATAATTTTTTACTCAAATACTATCAATTGTACAGAAAAACTGCAAGAGACAAAAATCATTTATTTTCTTCTCGTAGAACTCTAAGAATTTTTTCGGAATTTTTTATCAACTTTTTAGTACTGCACTTTCTTATTTTTACTAATTGAGAAAATACAGTATTAAAAAATTCCAAAAAAATTCTCAGAATTTTATGAAAAGAAAATAAATCATTTTTGTCTCTTGCAGTTTTTCTATAAAGTTGATGGTATTTGAATAAAAAATTATTCAAAATCAATATTTATAAGTATTTGCCAAATATTTGGAATTTCCACATGCCAGACCTGTGGAATTGACATATGCTCCATATAGGAGCATTGTTTATGAGGATTCACTGTCCATGGTAGTCATTCGAACTGCGCGTCGAATTGATTTTCCGGATTTATAAACGTAATTAAGTATTGTAATAATATCACAAATTAAATTTAATTGACAAGCAATTTTTGATAATTCGATGCTCAATCAGATATCGTATTAGAAAGATGTTAATGTGCTGAAAAACTTATTATAGATATTTTAATAAATAAATTTAGGGTATAGCAGGGTAATTTGAACAATTTCAAATGTTTTTAACAATTTCGAAAAGTAATAATTTTATCATTATTTGTTGAATATGTAGCAGGAAACTCACATATTTAAATAATATTTACCCAAAGTATAAAAAATTAATCTTTAAATTTTGTGGCACAATGCCATATCCGATTTTCTCCTACAATTTTAATAAAGCTTAATTTTGAGGGGCAATTTGAATATCTTAAAGAATAACTTGAATAATATTGAAAATGAACATTAAAATTAGAACAAAAATCAAATTTTGTAATAAAATACTTGAATTGATTCATAATTTGTCCCTGTTTATACTTTTTACGTAGATTTCATAAAAACTTAAAAAAGAGTAGGATATATTCTTATATAAACTGCAGTAACAATCGAAATACTCTACTTACTTCGTTTAATATAAAACTTTCCACGATATATAGATTTCCCGATATACAGATATCTTTTCAAACCTACATGAATATGTAAACTACAGTATATCTTTTTTGCTACTAAGCCAAAATATAAAACATGGCATCTCAATTTTTTTTAAAATTTTTCCAAACGTTTACTATTGTCCCAATTTTCTCGTTATTCAAATTACCCCACTGTACTCTATTGCGAAAAATATTACCTCGGTCGGGAGTCGAACCCAGATCTCATGTATTCTATACAAGCGTCCCAAAAATCTCTATCAAGGCCTTAGTAATATTCTTTGCAATAATCAATATATGTATGGAAACGTTTTTCTTTTAGGAGGACATAATATGTATAAACAATAAGAATATTATTTTAGATTGTACATGCGAGAACACAAACAATATTACAAATTAAATGCCTATATAACTATCCCGCGAAACTCATCGAAATAATGTCGAATCGACATCGAAAACGTGTTTCAAAAATTAGTCGAAATATTCATCAATTTCGATGAATTTGTGGTACTCGATTCGATAAATTTTTGGCGCTTAGAATGATTTAATTTCGATGAATTTTTGATGCTTTATGATAATACAATATTTTAACGAAAAATAACTTTTTGATTATTATTATTTGTCTAGTTTAATTAGCTGTCTTCGTTGTTTCACGTGTATTCCATGTATTTTATTAATTATTTTTTAAAAACGCATTGTTGGAGATTTGAACCTGTGATCCTAAAACGGTAGCTTAATATATTATACTAATGTTCGACTGCAAACCAACGCAATGTTCGTTGCATGCGATACGCAATATCCAATAGCCAATCCGAGCGTATAGAATTAGAACATCAATAAAGCTTTACTCAATGGATATCGCGTGTCGCGTACAACAAACATAGCGTTAGTCTGTAGCCGGCATAACGTAGATCTAAGCGTACGTTTGCGATCAAGTCATTGCCAACGCTTACCTACAGTAACTATTCTTAATTTCGTGCATCTGCTGACAAATTAATATTATTTGAAGATGACTCCACAAAGTGAGTTGAAACGTATGAATATTTGTATACAGTGATTTTATAATTATAATTTCTCAAACTTATAATTGTAATTTATTCCAGATATAATTGCGCGCCGATAACTTTTGATTTCAATACAATCATTGTGAACTGCTAATAATCCTCCCTAAATTAGTGTTACGTCCTAACCCTTGAAAATTTGGTCAAAGAGACAATGAGGGAGAATGGAGAGGGTATGGAAGGACGGTTAGATTCAATCTCACAGGTATACGCGCGGAGGCGAACACCTGTGAGTCGTACGCACTTTTTCAGTCCCGGAATATGGGTCAACGTTCGAAAGGACGCTATGACACCTGTTGCTCTGGAAAGTGCGAACGTCGGTCCTACTTTTTGGGTCAAGGAACTTAATCCTTTTGATCCGGGACTGGACCTGGTGCGACCTCAGGTAGTAGAGGGAAATGAATGCGAGAGGTGATTTTAATAAAAGACAGGAGAATACCTTAAGTTACATTTATTAATAAAAAGAAAAATAATAATAAAAAAGGGTTTTATACATTAAAAACTTCTCTTTACATAAAAAATGTACATTGCAGCTTATGGATGTATGCGCGCGCGCGCGCGCGCGCGCGTGTGTGTGTGTGTGTGTGTGTGTGTGTGTGTGTGTGGTGGAGAAGAAAGGGTTAATGGGTATGGGAAGCGAAGAAAGTATTGCAGGAGCACATCGGGATGAGGTGCTTGTAGAGAAAAGTGTGAGGTTTCCGGGGATGTATACTGTGACTAATCTGTCCCCTTCGTTGGACGGGGACAAATAGAACCGGAACATCCGATCCCAGTCGATCGGCTTGGGATTCGATTGAAACGGGAGAGGCAGGAGCTGATCCAAAGGAGGAAGGAGTGAGAATCCTTCTTCGTGAGAAGGAGGAGGAGAAGGGAATCATTCCTCGAGAGGAGGAGGGGAATAACCGAGGATTTCCTGAATAGCAGGATCTATAACAGGAGGGGAGGTAAGATCTAATGGTTGTGTTGGAGATCTCGACGGTGAATAGGAGATCTCGACGAATTTCGTCTGTTAGTTGTAGGCGCGATTGTGGGTGGCCCTGGGGAACGGTTCCGCCTACTCCTCCGGACATAGGGGGTTCGTTCGCGTTTCCTAATGGTACGCATTACGAACCGAAGGGTTAAAATTGACATGTGTCCGGAAACGCGTGAAAATGTATTTAAGTACAATGAGTGTGTTTCTATGCGGGGAAACGCGAGGGTGAACTGGAAATAAATGCGACTTACTATTAAGTGGGTCCAAGATATCGGGTAGGTTCTAGGCGAGTGGCCAAGGAGATCCATCATCCGCGGAGAGCGTCCGAAGGGCAGTCGCAGTAGCGTATGGCTGGTAATTCCAATTGCGATTTGCTCACAAGTTCGCACTCGGATGGAATCGCGAACTGGGATGATTAGCGAAATATTCAATAATTTCCGCACTGCCCGTGACAATGGATTAACTCGTAACTGACTCGAACTTCACTGACGTGGATCAAGTGGTTTGAAATTTCGTACTGACGCTCTGCGCTTCCGCGGGACCTCTATTTATACTCCGAAAAAAGGTGCCCTTTGTCTAGGATGCAAAAGTTAGTTGCAATGTCACGCTAGATTTATGATTTTTATTTAGCGTTCTATCGTTATTAATCTAGAGTACATCGTTAGAGTAGTTTCGAGAAGAAAAGAAGTGATTTACGTTTTTCCTTAAAGAGCCAAGATTGCTCCAGACGGATGACGAATTCTGTTATTCTCGCGGAAAATACGGCTAGGTAAATAAATGGTTACTGTGCAGAACTAAATTTGCGTGCAGGGCTACCATTGTCAGTCGCGAGTCTGATCTTAGATAACGCTACCGTGGGAAGTTATCCCATGCGTTTTATGATTTTTTAAGCGCGACGTGGCGCCTGTTTTTCTAAGATGAAATTGTTGGTCAGTCTCGGATGACAAAGCCTAGATTTTTACTATTGCGTGACTTTGGTGCATTTATAATGTCTTTTGCAATTTTATCTCTTTTCGGGCCTGCATTAAGGTTGTTATTCCTTCCGGATTGATTGACATATATTGTCAAGGTCATGATCCCAAGTGACTTAAACAAATTTTAGTCGTCGCTCGTTGTTCCTTAAAAAATTATTAACAAAAAATGTTCATCAATAAAACCTAACTTTTGAACGACTACGATAAAATAAATTCCCTGTTAACAAAATATGTTTTAACAAAATATTTTTTTATATAATTTCTTATATAATTTCTGTGTCTTTAGAGCAGAGAATTTGTCCGAATTTCTACGCTCATGTATATATATATATATATATATATATATATATATATATATATATATATATATATATATTGTATATATATGGAATTTTACGATTACAATCTATACAATATGGAGATATAAAAATAATATTTTTGCTAAACATGTTTTTGTTTATATAATTCATTTATATTTATATTTTCAGATATTGAGTATTTTTTAGCCATTATGTTAAAGAAAGTGTCTAATCATTCATGTATATCAAACACTTTTTTGAACATGAATTTTATAAGATAATAGACAAAATGGGATTGTTTACAACTATATCAAAATATAACTTTGCGAATATCTTTTCACAGACGTTCAATATTTTGAATATGATCGCTTGTGTCTGGATCAACAAAATGTTGTGAATGATTTATTGTTTTATGTTAAATTTAAACTCGAAATGATTTAAACTTCTATCCATATAAAAAGAATGGAAAGGTTATTATGTAATTATTTCTTATTTGTTTTTTTATAACATTTTATTATTTAATAATTATTAATTGTAATTATATTTTATTGTATTAGTGACTATGTTACGAATGTGTAAGTTAATTGAAAATACTTTTCAACTTTCGTCATCATTACGTCGCACAATCCTACTCTTATGTGTGTGACTTATGGTCACCCTACAGTACATACCCTAAGTATGGAGCACCAAGTATGGAGAATCATTTCTTTAAAAATGGTTTTTTATTCTTTTTTTAAACTAATAAATATTTACTAAACATACTTATTAAAATTTTAAATATGCTTTAATTATTTAAAAAAATGACACAAAAATTTTTATTTTTAGATGCACTTTTAAGAGTTTGAATTTTTGTAACTCATAGTGCCTTAATCTCCCCTATATATACATTCTTATATTTGTTTGTATAAATTAATATATAAAAATTATACAAATAATGAAAGTGATAATAATGAAGTGTTAACATTATTATTTGAGTATATTCGGATATTAATTCAATATAATTTTTCATTCATAAATTTCATTTTATATAATTATTAAAAGTGTCATGTGTATGTAAAAAGTGAATCTCGAATTAACTTCGATTTGATATCGAAGTAATGAAATCGATGACTTATCAGAAAAGTTTAATTACAACAAAAAATTTTCGTAATCTATCATAAATTATATAATAATAAGAGCGAATCTCTATAATTGACTGTTTCCATCGGATCTCCTTTTGATAATATTGAGTTATAAATAAATGACGAGTTATAAATAAATGACGAATAAATCGCTTTCTCTTTCTCTCTCTCTCTCATTATCATTCTCTAGCTTAATTAACAAGTACTAATTTTCTTTCCGTAAAATCTCTTTCAATATTAATAATATTAAACAATAGACAAGAATAGACCAATGATAATACAAACGCAGGTCGTAACGCACAAAAAGATATAATTTTAAAGAAATTACAATTATAAACATTTAAGAATTTTAAGCACGAGTTTTCGAGTCTTAGCCGACTCAACCACTGAGGCTTCGGAAATATTTTTCGCAATAATTGATATGTATAAAGAGAACGCGTTGTATGGCCGCGTGTGTATAAACATTTAAGAATTTTAAGCACGATTGTATGTATGAATACATCAAATACAATAACGAAAGTCAAGGTCGATCAAAGATGGATATTTCAAATAATATATCATATTCTTTTATCAATTTATTCCAGATATGATTGCGCGTCGATAATTTTTGGTTTCAACACAATCATTCTGAAACACTAATAATCTCCCTTAAATTAGATTAGAAAGAAAGTAAGAAACTTATTGCGAAAAATATTGTTTCAGCCAGGATTCGAACCTGGGACTTTTCAACTTTCCTGGAAGAGTGTTTTAGCTTGCTCAACTACTGAGGCATCGGAAATATTCTTCGTAATAAGTGATATGTATAGAGAAAACGCATTGTATGGCTGCGTGTGTAGAAACATTTAAGAATTTTAAGCATGGCTGTATGTGTGAAACATCAAATACGATAAAAAAAGCCAAGATCGGTCAAAGTTGGATATTTCAAATAATACAGGTTATTATGCAGTATAAGGGACTACCCTCCAATGACCTTGATCTTGATATATATTGTCAAAGTCATGAACTCGAGTGATCTTGAACAAATTTTAACTGTCGCTCGTTGTTCGTTAAAAAATTGTTAACACAAAAAGTTCATTAAAGAAATGTGATTTTAAAGCAAAGAATTTGTGTTTGTAAAGAAAAAAATATAGTAATTATTCAGATTAGTAATTATTCAGAAGGGACACCTCACCAATGACCTTGACCTAGATATATGTTGTCAAGGTCATGACCTCTTGAGTGATCTCCGACAGGTTTTAGGTGACGGTCGTCCTTCGTTAAAAAGTTTTAACAAAAAAGTTCAACTATATAACACGAGAATTCCCTGCTTTAAATATGTTTGCTATTTATGCACTGTAGGGAGGTAAAAGTCGAAGATGAAGTCGAAGGTCGTACGCTTCTTTACGGGGGGGGGAGGATTAAGAGTCGCTCATCTATAGTGATCCCCGCCCCCCTTCCCTCCGCAAAGGGGCGCATTATTTTTACCTGAAGCAACTCTCACTCCCCTGCGAAGGGGCGTACGACTTTTATCTCCGACTCTTACCTCTCTCCCCCTTATAATGGAGCGCACGACTTTCATCAGAAGCGACTCTTGTCTTTCTTGCCCCCTGCAAAGGACCGCATGACTTTCAGTCGAGGCGACTCTCACTTCCTTACAGTACACGAATAGCAAATATATTTTAAAGCAGAGAATACCCGTGTTATATAGTTGTATTATATATCATTAAACTTTCCGAGTATATCTGTAATATATGTGAATATATGTAATAGAAATAAAGCGTTATTTTTAAAACTTTTTTTGTTAATATCTTTTTAACGAAGAACGTTACTTAAAATCTGTCGGTCACTCAGGGCCATGACCTTGACAACATATGTCAAGATTAAGGTCATCGGCGGGGTGTCTCTTAATCTGAATAATTATCGAAAATATTTTATTATGTAATACCTATTATATTTTATTATGTATTTTATTAATATAAAATAAAAAAATTATTACGATAAAATAAAATAATAATTGCTTAGAAATATAAACTGCCCTTTTAGTACATGTATTTTCTATATTATCCCGAGCGTTTCATGACTATTTAATCATTTAATGTACGACA
The DNA here is from genome assembly GCF_024713525.1 of Acromyrmex echinatior. Taxonomy (NCBI): domain Eukaryota; kingdom Metazoa; phylum Arthropoda; class Insecta; order Hymenoptera; family Formicidae; genus Acromyrmex; species Acromyrmex echinatior. Next base: position 9,710,018 of record NC_141867.1, read on the forward strand.
TTTAGTACTCCAATTATACATTTAATTACATTTAATAAGAAACTATAAAAAATAAATGTTAGATTGTTACTTGTAATGTAATAAGTTGAGAAAATATGCGCAGAAACTTGCACCTTATCTGCATATATATATTTTCTACTACAAAAATAATACTAAATTTTTATGCGGTTTAAAAATTATTATTGTACCACATAAATCATTAATAATCGATGATCTTCGATACCATGAAATTTAATCACTGTCACCTAGATAAAAAGTATGAGCAAAGTATAGTCATATTGTAGCAGTAATATTAATTTTAACATTCTAGATTATATTAAACATTCGATGACTCATCATGTACTCCGTGACTTATAGTGTCTCGGTTTTCCTTACATAACAATAATTATTTTCTTACCTTACCTTGATAGCACGGAAAGTTTCAGTTATGTGAGGGACCTTTCAATGTCTTAATTGTATCATTATATTTGTAATATTTCTGAGACTATCTCCTTTGAAATATTACAATCGCAATATTTCTGCAATTATTTTGATTGAAATCTTATGTTTGAAATGTTCCTGTAATGTATAGTTTTAACGTGCAAAAGTAAAGTTTCTGAGAGATTTTTGAAACGTTTAATTAATAAATGCAGATCATATTATATTATATGTCAATTAATTATGCGCATACATGTATACGCATGCATACACGCGCACGCGCGCGCGCGCGTGGGAAATGATTCCGCGCTAGAATCAATGATGTGCTGGCCATCTTGTGATTACATCTTGTATCCGAGTTGTACGTATGTATGTATAGGCCATCTATTAAACTACCTTGATCGATGAACGTACTGTCAGGACCAAAAAAATTACAATACTTTTTTCGATGGGTTTCGAAATGCAACTTTACTGAGTGATTGAATTATTATATTCAATACTCACTGAGTGATTGAATTATTATATTGATTATATTTCACGAATAAGAACCAATTATCAATTGACGAATAAGAACCAATCACTCGGTGAGCAAGCTGCATTCCAAAACCCATCGAGAAAAAAGTATTGTAACTCTTTTGATCCTGATCGTACATACGTGTGTCGATCAAAAGATTAAATACATAATTATGTAAAAGTAATATATGTACACATATATTACTTATATATTAATATATAAAAATATATTAACTATTAGTTATAATTTACCACATAATATAACCATAATAAATATTACAATTGTATGGGGAATTACAACTAATAGTTATATTAAATTGATATTTATTGGAAATTAGTCATATAATATATACACGTATATGTATTGTGTATATATATATATATATATATATATATATATATATATATACATATATATATGTGTGTATATATCACAGCACAGAATTTGCAGCAATATCGCTGTAATAACGTTGCAATAATGTTGCAGCATTGTTACTGCTACTTTTGTGCAATAGGGATCGATAATTTATTACTTTTAATGAAAAGATTATCCCACATGGAAAGGAACTATTGAGAACTATTGTGTACTATTCATATTTCTACAGTTACTATTCAATTTCTATAATTATTTGAATAGTAACTATTGGCGACTACGTGCGTGAATAGTAACTAAATAATAACTACAATTATTGGCGAATAGTTCTGAAAAGTAACTATTTGTAACTACGTAATTGAACAAAAATGACGCATGTAATATTGGCCTTACTTATCAAGTTGACATCAATCTTTACATATAAAATTTAACACTGTATTTATTTGTTTGTACAAATATTTTATAAATAACAAAATATTTCAAAATAGATTTCTTAAATGACTTAAATAATGAGAAATAATAAAAAAAAATGAGACTAGGATATAGGGTATTATAAAAAATAATCATTTATATTGTATGGTTATTTTGAAGTAACAGTAATTGTTAATAATCGTTAATAAAAAATATCCGTTTAGCCCATCCCTAACAAAAATATTATTTTAAAAAAATACGATAAAATGGTCACTATTCATCGGATATTCGTTCGATCTATTCAGGATATTCGTAAACAGGCATATCACTTAATGGTATTAAATTTTCATGACAATCGCGAAGATATAGTTATTGCTTGTATACTATTTGCTCCCATAATAAACTATTCTAATCCGTAATATGAATGGTAAATTTCTATAGTTACTATTCGCCCCTATAGTACTCATTGTCAATAATAATGAATAGTAAATGGATAAACAGTTACTATTCGTTCCAACAGTAATGAATAGTGATGTCCCATAATACTACGTGATATTACATACATAGTTCTTTGAATAATTCTGAATAGTTATATTTCATAATGGTTTTCAATAGCTCCTTAAAACTATTGAGAACTATTGAAGAATATAACTATTTAGAACTATTCAAGGAACTATGTACGAATTTCATGTAGTATGGGACATTACTATTCATAATTATTTGAACAAATAATAACTATTTAAGCATTTATTCGTTACTATTATTCGTTACTATTAGAATCATTTACTATTGAAGCGAATAGTATTATAATTACAGGCATTTATCATTTGTTATACCACAGTGATAAATAGTACATGCTTGTAATTACTATTCGCTTTAGTAGTAAACTATTTGTACTTCAAATAGGAATGAATGATAATGTTCCATAACACCATTAACAATATAAATACTGTTCTGAGTAATTATTTTTCAATAGTTCTCAATAGAACTCAATAATTTCTTCCCAGTGAATACGCTGTGAGCAATTTCGGAACATTTACATAGTGTACGTAAATATTACAGACCAGCGCATAGTAGGCCAGGGATCCCAAAAAGTGGTCAAAATTCAAAATATTGATGGATTTGCATGAAACTCACTTAGGTGTTTTTGGGGTCGCTGATATCGAATCTGATGCTAAAACAAAAAATTTTAAATCACGCAATATAGCGAATAAACTTCAAATCTAGCAGAATTTGTGTGGAAATTGTTTTCCATAACTTTTTTATGTTGCTAAGTACAATTCTTAAAATTAAATGTTACGCCTGATTAGGCATTAAAGTTCCTAGTGTCTACCACGAAGAAGTCTTAGTGCAATTTTAGATTCCTTCAGGATTTATTTTACATGAGTCTCCTTGTATGTAAAGATGTATACTACTCGCTAGCTCGCGATTTTTGTGATGTTTACAAGGAGTATTCATGCAATAATTCGAACATTTCATCGATATTTGTACATTCTGTGGCAATTTCCTTACTGATCCGAAATATTCGGCACATTGGGAATACAAATCGAACTTTCTATGAATATTTAGTGCTAGCTGGGAAAGTAGTTGACGAAATAGTGTGAAAAGAAAATGTTAGTTTTGTTACACTTTCGCTGTACAAGAAATATCTATTTTGAATCCATCATTTTGAATTTTTTGCTTTTAATATCAGATTTGAAATAAAAAAACCATTAAATACCGAGTTCCATGCAAATCCATCAACATTTTGAATTTTTACCACTTTTTGAGGTTAACGTGGCAGCGATTCTCGCGCACAGATACGTTTGAGATAAATTTTGAGCTACTAGATGTCAAATGCCGCATATTTGCCGCATATTTAAGTGAAAGTGTACAATAATAAAAACATTACAAAATGGTTCCATTAACATTTCTATAGGAAAGGGAATGTAGAAAAATGATTAATCAGGAAGGGGGGGGGGTAGGGAGTTTATTGCCATAAATTGTGAAAATTTGACACTTTATGTCTTTCTTAACTACAGTATGTATTACTTTAGATTAATTATTGACTATTTTGTAAACATTAACATCCTTGGAGATAAAATTAAGATAGGTACTTTTATATTGCCAGCATATTTTAAAATATACGATATATTTTTATAAATCGCACGTTCGTCTTTTTAGACGATTTTTCAATTGGAAAGACCTACCAATAAGAAAATACTTTATTTATGTTCATAAAACTTATGTTCTTACTATTTTCATTACTATACAATAAGATAATATAATTCTTTATATTAATATCAAAAGATGAATTTTGGCCACTTTTCGGGATCCTTGGCCCGCTGTGCGTCCAAAAAAAAAATTTAAGCACTTACTCCACTTACTAAACCTATATTATATATAATATTGGGTTCCGGTTACCTAAAATATTGATAAAAATACTTTTAGTCGATGTATTTTCACGCAATTAAATCTCCAAGTTATCCAAATAATATCGAGATTATCGTTGAGCAACAACATTTTTGTGAAACACAGAATTTTTTAATTAATATAGGAGAACATAGTTGCATACGTATCATCTCATAATCATGCTTGATGATATCTTCTTTATCTGATGTCAGTTTTGTTAAATTATATATAAAATTAAACTTAACTTAACGTTTAGACACTTCACAATACTTTGAAGGAGTGATTAAAATCTATAATACAATAAAACAATTTCTAATTTTTGTGTTATGTTTCAAAACCTGATACAATTAAATCCTATCACAATAGCATTTCAGGTCAATTACAGAGAATGATACAAAGAATTTTGTCTTATAGTGTTAGTTACTCATCCATCTTGTTGATCAAATAAAGTAACCAGTAAACGTATAATGGAATTATTCGAAATGGATTCCGATCAAAATAATTAAATTATTTCCTACATTTCTATTTTTTAAAGAAACTGTAGGAAAACTAAATAATTTTGATCGAGACTCATTCCAAGCAATTCCATAATATGTCCTAGAATAAAATATTAGAGAGACTACTTATCATGTCTAATGGAATTTCCGTAACACCTGTATCTATATTTCGGTCAAATAAATGATATTTTAATATTTAATTAAAAATGTCTGGATGACTCACAAATGTTTTTAATGATACTTTATAACTCTTTATACGAAATACAAACGATTCCATATATAAACTTTGTTGAATTTAGATCCGGTTAATTATTCCGGTCAAATACATGGTTAAAAAAAGAATGATTAATTGTGATTAATAGAATGATTCACAAATCTTTTTATTTGCACTTCAAAACTCTTTATACGAAATACAAATGATTTAAAATGATAATTTGTACAACCGGAGGTTTTGTCCGGTTACGTGCATACGAATTGAGTATACGGTTTTACCGATATTTTCATTCTAAAGGTATATTCTCGGATAGAGAGGTATATTGGATATCGCGTGTCGCGCGCGATGAACATGCCGAAACTATTATGCAAGAGTCTGTGCTGCAACCAATAATTTTGCGGCGGTATCGGCGGAATGAAGCCACGATCAATCACGAACGTTCCACAATTCCGCATTCCATGAGAGTGCACCCTGAGGGTGCACTCCGTCCCATGAAATCGGAACATCGAAACGGATTTCTTACTAGAAATGAGTTTACTAGTATTCCGTTCCGTAAGAAGTTTCTCTACTGTATCGGAACCACCGGAATCATAGCCGAAACAGTATAGAAACGATACAGAATCAATATCATATCAATTGCAGGCTTTGTCGATCCGGCTATTGTTGATGGTTGAAAATTTGACAACTTCGATTGAGAAAATTAATAATAATTTTTCAATATGACATATACTTGTTTTATATATTTGCAGTCCAACTAATACTAGCAGTTCTTCAAATAATACCGATATCATTCGTATGAAGTAATGGAAGAATTTCTCACAATCGGTCGTTTGCATTTCAAGAATTAAAATGTCACTTGTGTCTTGGAGATGCCTCATTTTTTGTGTAAATTAACTGTACCCAGAATTTTTGTTTTCTTGTATATTTCTATTATTGCAATAAAACGTTATAAGCGAAATAAAATTTTCGCACACTCTTAAATATCGGAATAGCACGCCAACTTAGCACATTTCTTGCCTTTCGCAATAATTTCAACATTAGTAATAACGTTACTTTTTCATTTATCGTTGTAGATTTACAAAACAAATTTCTGAATATTCGTTTCAATTTTTAGATTCAATTAACTCAGCTGAACATGCCATTCCGTCCCGTAAAAATTTTCTCTACCCGTCCCATGCAATCGGAACGCAATGGAATTTTAGTAACAAACTATCTCACTCTTATAATTTAATATTTATCAAAATAATGTTATAGATAAGATAAGCACAAATTATCATATTACTGCTTTAGTCGCATTAAAATAACGAAATATCGATTAAATTAAGTAAATTAGCTTGCGATCGAGGCGACATTTCATCTGTTTCCATTTCAGATATCGAGTTCCAGATATCTGACGGGTAGAGAAATTTCTTACGGAACAGAATTATAATGAATTCAATTTTCGGATAAAAAATCCGTTTCGTCGTTCCAATTCCGTGTACATGGGACGACACCTTGAGAATGCGGTCCCATGGTGCAAAACGCTCATGATTGTTAGTGGTTTTATTCAGTCGATTCCATTCCGTTAAAATGTGTTTTTCTATGTCCTATGGAACGAAATTTCCGGAATGCACAATTAGCGTTGACCAATCACAAGAGCCTTCCCGTGGATTACTTTCATTAGATCCACCGGAATAGCATTTAGCTCGCATTGATTACGCATCTGCAAGTTCCATAGGACATAGGAAACTAAACTCCTGTGGATCGGAAATCACACATACATACATACAGGGACATTGCGGGACTGTCTCCGTTTTGTGTACCCATTTTGATTTTGATTTATATTTTCGCTTTTTGTATAATATATATATATGTGCGGGAATGCACCGCACGGAAAGATTCGAGTGAGAAAACGGCACAAGGTTGATATGATACACGACAGTAAAGAGAACTCCGTTTCTTTGTAATTTAACAAAAGAATTTTCTTTAATATGCACAGTTACAAATTCAGAAAATATAATTAATTAAATATTAGATTAACAGAACATTAAATGCGGTCACCTTTTCCAAATTGTAGTTGGAATCGCGGTGATGGAAAATCTCGGCGATTTTCTCGGCACTTCTCGAAAAGATTCGTTTTATAGCGGTTTTCACTAAGCGGTTAGCACGGCGGTTTTACGAAGCCATATAGTAGCGAGACTATGACTTTAAGAACTCTAAGAAGTCTAAAACTCTAAGGACTCTAAGAACCTTTTTGACTCTAAGAAGGAGGACGGCGAGATCGAAGCATTTATTGCTTTCGGCCTGGGCTTTCTTCTTGGGAAAAATCCAATAAAATTTTGCCACAATCGTAATTATTACGTGGCATTAGGTGTACAAAATTGATTGGCGCTTTGGATTCTTTTCTAACGACGTTCAACGTAACAGTCATGCGCGACAGAAAATCCGTACGTGGGATTGGTGACAGCGCGTGACGTATTCGTCGGAGCGCGGCGCTCGCGTGCGCGAATTGAATTGTTCTAGAACTTTCGAGTGTCCGTTACCGGTGCCTGTTTGCGTGTACCGAATTGTTTTAAAAAGAACAAAGAACGCCAAATCGCTGATTTTAACGAGGATTAAGATCATGTTCTAGATGAAATCACGAGCTCACTTTATGCGTGCGTTCAACGACAATCAATCTGTCGGTCAACCGAAAGAATTCCTGCCTTTCCCGAATTAACGATCTCAAACATTCCCGCCCGCCTCGTCATCTCCATGACGATATATGTATAAAAGTTACGCATTGAGATTACAATAAAAAAAACAGTAATCGCGTACATAAGACAAGCGATACAATGCAATGATTTCGTGGAAGAGCTTGAACTGTAAACGATAGTTATATGACAAATAACATTGAAGCAATGATTTACGAAAGTACGCGCGATCAATTCAAGCTCTCCTTTACATTTGATGCATTAGCGTGCGAGATAAACGCGTTAGCATTCTCTGGCAATAAAACTAATTTGACCAAAGGACGAATTAATTCGGATGAGGCTGTTTTGACTGTGACCACTCGCACTACGCCGTCGTCTCCAGGATGTAGCTGCGTGATCCGTGCCAGTGGCCACTTATTTGGCGGTGTGAGCTCGGAACGAATGATGCATAGCGATCCAATGCGTGGTGGCAAAGCGTCCTTGGTCCATTTCGGTCTGGTAGCCAGAGTGTGTAAGTACTCGCGTGACCATCTCTGCCAGAAGTGGTCTCGCATTCGCTGGATAAGTTGCCACCTGGAAAGCAAATTTTCCTTCTTGTCCGACAAGGAAGGCCAGCAGTGGTGCCCCGATGAGCAGGTGACCTGGTGTCAGAGTCATGAGGTCGTCGGAGTCGTCTGAGAGGGCATGCATGGGCCGGGAGTTCAGGCATGCCTCCACTTGTGCGAGCAGGGTGCTCATTTCCTCGAAGGTGAGCCTGATTTCGATGGTTCGGCGCAGGTGATACTTGGCAGATTTCACGGCCGCCTCCCAGAGTCCACCAAAATGTGGTGCCGAAGGGGGATTAAAATGCCAATGGATCCTCTCTGATGTGGCAACGTGTGCGATCCTTCGTCCTTCTGACGAGGAGGCCCAGAGCATCTCTCGAAGTTGCCGGTCGGCGCCCGAAAAATTGGTGCCGCAATCGGAGTAGATGTCCGTGCACAGTCCTCGGCGAGATGTGAATCGACGGAGAGCAGCCAGAAAGACGTCGGTGGTGTAAGCTGAAACAGCCTCGAGATGAACGGCCTTGGAGCTAAAACAAATGAAAACCGCGATGAATGCTTTGTGAGCGCTGTGCCCACGCCCTTTGCTCGTCCTGATGAAGATAGGCCCTGCGTAGTCGATGCCCACGTGAAGAAATGATCGTGCAGGAGTCACTCTTCCTGGAGGAAGGTTTCCCATTCTCGGTTGCGGAGTGGCAGCCCTCCACCGAGTGCATGTCACGCACTGATGCAGCCATCGCTTGACCACTGCTCGGCCTTGTGGAATCCAGAACCGGAGGCGCAGCAATCCCAGAGTCATCTGAACTCCTCCGTGGAGAGTACGGCGATGGTAGGCTTCCACCAGCAGGCGAGTGAGCCATGACCGTGGAGGCACGTTGATAGGATGTCGCTCGTCGAAAGACAGCGCTGCGTGCTTGAGGCGTCTTCCAACTCGCAGGACTCCTTGTTCGTCCATGTACGGGCTGAGGGTTCGCAGGTGGCTGGATCGTGCAAGACAGCGTTGGTTTTCGATAGCAGTCATCTCCTCCTGATAATGAAGTGACTGCACTGCGCGAATCCATTGACTGAGTGCTGCGTCGAGTTCGGCTGGGAGAAGCGCTGACCCGTGGAGCTCATTGTCCACAGATCCGACTGAGCGACTGCGGTGACGCCAACGCAAGCACCAGAAAGTCACTCTCAGCAATTGGTGTAGTGACGAGAACCTGAGGAGTTCTTCCGGCTCGTGGTTGCTCCTGATGACTGCTGCGAGTGTGGTGGCCCGTTGCTTCGGTACGTCCTTGATGAGCTCCGGATCGATGCTTGGCCATTGCGTCGGATTCCCGCATAACCATGCGGGACCCGTCCACCACAAGGGATGGCTGAGGAGCTCGCGTGGTGTCAGTCCCCGGGAGGCACAGTCGGCAGGGTTGTCCTTGCCCGGGACGTGACGCCATTGAGCCTCCGGAAGTTGCTGCTGGATTCGTGATACTCTGTTGGCCACGTAAGTTTTCCAGCGAGAGGCGTGACCTCGAATCCAGTGGAGCGTGACCTTGGAGTCTGACCATAAGATTACTGGCGTTGCAGCTAAGTTTAGCACAGAGCGCGTGTGCACGAGTACACTTGAAAGTAAGGCGGCGGCGCAGAGTTCGAGCGGGAGAGAAACAAGTTTGATCGGCGCGACCTTGCTTTTGGCTGTCAATAATCGAGTCTTTGTTTGGTTGTTTGCGGTGATGCGGAGGTACACCACAGCGGCGTAACCTCTTTCGGATGCGTCTGCGAAGCCGTGTAATTCAAGTTGAGAGCTCGTGTCGCCGGTGCCGAGCCAGCGGCCGACTCTGAGCTTCTCAAGCAGTGGAAGTTCTTCCCAGAGCCGCTTCCACTTTCCAGCAATGGTGTGTCCCAATCCAGCTGTTGCAGCCAGGCCGACTGAATTAGAATTTTGGCTTGAATGGTTACTGGAGCCAGCCATCCGAGCGGGTCGAAGAGTCGAGCGGTCTCCGACAGCAGACTTCTCTTGGTAAACGCGACGACGGTGCGAGGAGGAACAGAGAAGGCGAATTCGTCCCTGGTTGGATACCAGCGCAATCCCAGCGTTGAGTGATTCTCTTGTTCCCACGACCGCGAGTCTCTGGTGAGGCAGTACTCAGGCAATGTCGCGAAGAAGTTCCTGACAGTTGGCGGCCCACTTTCGGAGAGAGAACCCGCCCGCCATGCAGAGGTTGCGGAGCTCGACTTGGAGAGCGATAGCATTGTCTTTGTTATGCGTTCCGGTTACGACGTCGTCGACGTAGCAGTCGTGTCGTAACGCATCTGCGCCTCGAGGGAAACGCGATCCGTCGTCATCGCCGAGTTGACGCAGAGTGCAAATGGCGAGAAATGGCGCGCAAGCGAGACCGTAAGTGACGGTTTTCAAAGTAAACTCGCGTATAGGCTCATCAACGCTGTCGCCAGAGAATGCATTGATGCCTTTGATCGTCGGGATGAACAAGAATCTGCCGATACATCTTTTCGATGTCAGCCACTAGCGCGTACCGATGCCACCGCCACCGCAGAAGTACGTTCGCGAAGGGTGGCAGCAAGTTAGCCCCAACTAGCAGATGAGTATTGAGTGACTCACCGGACCTTGTGCGCTGCGATCCGTTGAAGACGACCCTGAGCTTCGTAGTGGTGCTGGATTCTCGAAGGACGCCGTGATGTGGAAGGTAGTACCGATCTTCGCCAGAATTCGAAAGTTCTTGCGCCAATTCCATGTGACCTTGGTCCTCATATTCCTTCAGGAAGGCGCCGAATCGTGCGTCTCTCTCACAGCGTCGCTCCATGGCGATTAAGAGTCGTTCAGCAGATCTTCGCGTCTCAACCAGCGTCGTCGGCGGAGATGCAAAAGGTAGTCGCACTATGTATCGTCCTTCGGCAGTGCGTTGATGCTGCAGCGCGAAAATGTCTTCGCATTGCTGCTCTTTTGGCGTGAGTGCGACGGGAGCGGGCACCTCTCGTTCCTGCTCCCAGAAGCGGTGCACAAGGTCGGCTAGCTCATGATCTGCGGTGCACTGAAGCGAGTGGCGCTGTGCTGAGTTGGTTATTTGGTCGCAACCTCCCAATAGGATCCAGCCGAGCAGTGTCTTTTGAGCGATAGGCGCTTGGGGGCCTCCTTTGCGAAGACCATCCTGGAGAACGATCGAGCATACTTCCGCTCCAAAAAGTAGCTCAATAGAGTCGTTTGCTGCGTAGCCCGGATCAGCCAATTGGAGCCCCTTTAAGTGTGGCCACTCCATTCTGATCCTTGCGTGAGAGCCTTGGTAAAGCGAAAGACGTGGCAGAATAAAGGCTCCGACGGTGAAGTCGGTCCCTGTTGTTAACGAGGTCACCTTGAGCGTCACCTTTCCCCTGCTGGGCCCGGAGCTTTTGCCGCTGATGCCGATGACTTCGATTGCGGATCGAGAGCGTGGCAGGCGTAGGCGCTGGAACAGAGCCTCGGAAATCAAAGAAATTTCCGAACCTTGGTCGATGAGCACGCGTGTCGTATGCCGATTGCCGTGACGATCAGCGATGGAAACTCGCGCAGTTGCGAGCAAAATAGCCTTGTGATCGTTGTCGCGGCGCACTGCCGACAGTGAGCTGACCTCTTGAGATTTCAGTGAAACGTACGCGTCGTGTAACATTGAGTGGTGACGAGACTTGCACGCAGCACACGTCCTCGTCGACTGGCACTTCGCGAAAGTATGAGAGCCGAGACAGTTGAAGCACAGCTTGTGAGTTTCGGCGACGGCCTTGCGGTCGACAGCGGATTTCTTCTTGAATTCTTCACATAATTTTTCATCACGTGGTGTTTATCCTTGCAGGGTACCTAGGACGCATTGAGAAGATTCGGTGTATTTCTTGACGTGATGCGACTTGGCAGATCGCGACGGGTTGTCGTAGACCTTGAGCGATTTTGGTTTGGCGGCTTTGAAAGTACGTGCCCTTTTGTTTATGAAGTTTATCAGCTCTTTAAGAGTGGGCATGTCGCTCGAGGCGCTTGAGAATGACTCCCACTCCAGGCGAGTTCTTGGATCGAAGAGCTCGACGACAAGATGATTTAGTAGATCGAAGCCATGAGAGTCGATAGGCCTGTCAATGCTCTCCTGGCCGTTGACTACCCTGGTCACGGCGTTGAAGATGCGGTTGAGCTCCTCCTTAGTTTCGTTCTTCATCTTAGCCACGGCGGTAAACTTGGAGAAATTGGAGCGTGATAACTCTCTCTTATTTTCGTACTGCTCGTTCAGCAGCTCCCTGCGCGTGGATAGTTGTCTTCGGTCATTGCTAACGGTCGAATCAGTTCCTCAGCAGGACTCTCCAGACAAGTTTTCAGGTAATGAAATTTCTCGATTGCTGAGATTGATGAATTGTTTCCGACAATGAATTGGAAGAGGTCTCGGAATGTAGGCCAGTCTTCGAATGCGCCAGAGAAAGAACTAATCTTGAGGCGAGGCAGCGACGATTTTCCGGAAGACACATTACCTTCTGTTTTGGAAGCTGAACTCGGTTCCTTCGCCATGAGTTTCGTCCGGTAATCGTTCAGCAGGCCGCGCTGCAGCACGTACGTGTTTTCGGCGGAATCGGCAAATTGAGACGTGTTGTACTCACTCTGATCGTAGGCGTCCTTGTAATGAACTTGAATAAGATCGTGTTGCTTTTCGAATTTCGTCCACATTTGGTCGAGAAGCGCCAAGCGGGTTTCGACATTGTGGAGGGTGATGTTGGCCGTCCCCAATTTCTTCAAATTGGTTATTGACCTGGCCATGCGACCATGGATGTCACTCTGGGAGGTCAGCAAGGCGACTATTTCGTCACTCATGATTTCACTTGCAAATTCTTCTCTCTCTGATTTTCTTGATAATGCGCGCACTGGACGCGATGCACTCGACACTGCGGATGCCAGCGAGTATCCGGCTCGAAGGACCAAAAAATGTGCGGGAATGCACCGCGCGGAAAGATTCGAGTGAGAAAACGGCACAAGGTTGATATGATACGCGACAGTAAAGAGAACTCCGTTTCTTTGTAATTTAACAAAAGAATTTTCTTTAATATGCACAGTTACAAATTCAGAAAATATAATTAATTAAATATTAGATTAACAGAACATTAAATGCGGTCACCTTTTCCAAATTGTAATTGGAATCGCGGTGATGGAAAATCTCGGCGATTTTCTCGGCACTTCTCGAAAAGATTCGTTTTTCACGGTTTTCACTAAGCAGTTAGCACGGCGGTTTTACGAAGCGAGACTATGACTCTAAAAACTCTAAGAAGTCTAAAACTCTAAGGACTCTAAGAACCTTTTTGACTCTAAGAAGGAGGACGGCGAGATCGAAGCATTTATTGCTTTCGGCCTGGGCTTTCTTCTTGGGAAAAATCCAATAAAATTTTGCCACAATCGTAATTATTACGTGGCATTAGGTGTACAAAATTGATTGGCGCTTTGGATTCTTTTCTAACGACGTTCAACGTAACAGTCATGCGCGACAGAAAATCCGTACGTGGGATTGGTGACAGCGCGTGACGTATTCGTCGGAGCGCGGCGCTCGCGTGCGCGAATTGAATTGTTTTAGAACTTTCGAATGTCCGTTACCGGTGCCTGTTTGCGTGTACCGAATTGTTTTAAAAAGAACAAAGAACGCCAAATCGCTGATTTTAACGAGGATTAAGATCATGTTCTAGATGAAATCACGAGCTCACTTTATGCGTGCGTTCAACGACAATCACTGTCGATCAACCGAAAGAATTCCTGCCTTTCCCGAATTAACGATCTCAAACAATATACTACATTCGTGTTCTGATCATATTAACTTCCGTATTTATTTGGAGACTTAATTACCTTCAGGATTATGTTTAGATTCCACCCGAGTGCTACCTAGGTATCACTCCATTCTTGTTACTTACCGAATATTAAACAAGAATAACATAACACCCGGAGAACACAGATGGGAATCCGAACAGGTTTCAGCATGTTGATTAATCATGCGGTTGTAGGAGACAGTTTCCTCCATTAAACCAGCTTAACGAGGTTAGTTTTTATAACACACACACACACACATGCAAGCATCGGTGGAATCCGCAAAAGAAATAAACTTGCGCAACAGAAAACGGCGGAATCGGCGGAATGAAGCCACGACCAATCACGAGAGTTTCACCAATTTTCGCATTGCATCAATTCTGCACTATGGGACCGCACCCTAAGGCTACCAATTACGATCAAAGTTAGTTCAGTCTATGTAATTTTATATATGGTTGACGCTAAAAAGTTCGTTTCTTTCTAGCGTTGACGGATCATGATTAAGCTTGATCGGGCGTTGATGAAACCGGCCTTTAAAAACACAAATTCACTGCTAATGCAAAGAATTTGTGTGTTTAAAACAGTGGATTTTTGTGTTTGAAACAATGAATTTATGTTTTTAAAGCAATGAATTTGTGTTTGTAAAACAATGATTAAAACAGTAAATTTGTATGAGTTGTGTTGAATATTGATTACTTTTCTATAGTGATTTTAAGAAGGTCTTTATTAATAAAAGGTTCTCCAATAATTACGTTTCTTCGTAAATGTTTTACGTTAAATTTGATTATATAATTTCTTAAAAAGAGTGATCGCGAAAATCGCCCGTTTTTTTTTGGCACTTAATTTTTGAACTGAACTGTGTGCCAAAAATTTTATCTTCAGACATTAATCACAGAGAAGTTTAAAGATGAGGTGAAAATTATTATCAGAGCAGAAAGGAGTGGAATCAAACAGATTTTCATATAGATGTAATTGTTGATTCCCCACTCCAGCTATGATAACGATTGTTACCTCAACCAAGAAACTTCTTTGTAATTTTCTTTGTAATTAATATCTCATTGCAGTATATTATTTGACACACAGTTCAGTCAAAAACTTGAGAGCCTAAAAAACGGACGAAAATATAAAAGGTGACCTCTTTTTTGAGGTCTCTGTTTATATTTGTACATGTAAAGGTTATGTTAAGTTCAAATTATTTTAATATGTTATAATGTTATAATTTTATTATTCCAACCCAATGGCAACTTTAATTCTCTGTTAAAAATTATTACTCTTCGAAAAAAATTAATGTATTAAATAAAAAAATCAATTAAAAATTAAAACCAATAATTTTAACTAATTAAATTAAGTTCTATCAAATTCAAAAATAAACATAAATGATACTGTTTTTTGTTATTTATACAAACATACCTTTTTGAAAAAAGGTAAAAAAAGCACTAAGCATGTGTGCTTTTCGCGAAGAATTATTTGGGCCGGTTTTACCAACACCAATTACTTAATTGGCCGTGGAACTAACTAATTGTATTTTTTGTTTAGTAGAATTGATCACTTATGATTGACACCGATTCGGCTTAATCGAGTTGGTGAAACCGGCCCTTCGTATATAACTAAGTATCCAATTAATAGTAGTTTTAATTTTTTTCCTAAGATATTCTTTATTGAAGATCTTATTCCCAAGTAATGGACCTCTGTGAAGTTGGCATCTCATTTTTCAAAAAATGAAATTTTGATCACAGTTCCGAATGCACCCCGAAGAGTTTTGGAGTTCCCCAAAATTAAGAATAGTTCCGGCGAATTAATATAAAAAAAAAAATTAAAAATTTGGGGTGCTAACTTCACAAAATTCAGAATAAAAAATCGCGATATCTCCTAAACCATTAATAATAGCGCTTTAAATGATAATAACTTTTGGTAGAACTCATGGAGTGCTACTCAGAACTGCCACTAGAATTGCCAAAACTATAAAAAAATTTTTACCTTTCGGGTGTTAGAAATTTTCGATTCGACGAATGAAAAATAGCGATAGCTCTTAAACCGTTGGTCCTAGCGCTTCGAACGTTAATAATATTTTCATTAGAACTCGTGGAGTGCTAGAAATGTCGCAACTTACATATCTTTTATCTCTATGATGTTGAAAGATTTTTCTATTGAACATACTAAAATTGTTGTATTTTTTACTTTGCACGGATTTAATGGACCCCTACGTTTATGTGTATTTTTGTTTTGTCGCCAGTGTATGCGTTTGTGTGTATCTTGCTCTTGGCATAACTCGGAATCAACGGTGTGGATATGGCAGGAATCTGATCCGTTTGTGTGTGTTTTGTGTGTGTGTGTTTTGCGTGTATGTATGTGTGTGCGCGTGCGTGCGCGCATGCATGTGTGTTTGTTAACATGATCGAATGTGTCTGATGAAATGTGATTTAATTAATATAATTGAAATCATTGATTGATAACTAGTATATAAAATTTGTTAAAAATATTTTTAATTGTCTTTGTATAGTTTCCATTCTGCAAACCTACCATGGTATATACGATTAAATGTGGTGTTATTTCTTCATCTGATGCTATTTTCTGCTTAATCATTATATCATCATATAAATATTTGAGTGATATCATATACGAATGTTATATAATGCCTGTTATTTCTGTCGCTGGCGTATTGATGATACTGCACCAACTATAATGTAATCCTTATCATTCGTATTCAATTTTTTAGATATAGATCTAAGTGCACTGTTTTTCTCGATACCAATGGAAGTAGTATATTGTCCATCCGTAAAGACACTGCAATCTACAAGTAAATGCGATTGAAAGATATATTTTTCGAGAATACTTTCGTGGCACTTCTTACACGTAGAGGCTTTATATGTGTAGGAATTGTATCCAGTAGTGTTTCGCAGTGCCAAAAGACCGTTTTGTAAAATTAATGTACTTGTTACTGGAATTTTTCGCAAATGTTCATTATTGCAACAATGACACTTTTTACTTATAATTGAACTGGGAAAATTTACGAATAACTGTTCCGCTAGATGCGCGACATTTCAATTGGCATTCAAATTCGTTACATTTGTTCGATAAGGTGCAATTTCAAATATTGGTATCCATTAAGGATTTTCGCGCGATGTTGATAAATATTTTTCGTAATACTACTTACCATTAAAATATTTTTAGCGAAATTACAAAAATTGTTTTGTTTATTAATAGTATAAGTTTCGTTGGTTACTATTGCGTTAACGAATCAAATGCACATATTTCGCGAATCACGATAAAATTATCATCGCATCGGGATACTTTAAGCAAGCTGCCGTTTTTTAATACTGGTATAGTAACCCGCTATAAAGTCTTCATATTATCCCAATCTAGACAATTGTCAAGATAAGTAAGTTTTCGTTTTTTATTTAACTTTGGACCAATTTCATCGAAATTCGATTCTTTTTTAGCAGTTAATCTCGTCAATTTTCTACAACATCCCATATATTTTCTTTACTATTCGTATCCTGTTCTTTGCATGCTGTATTTTTGTTGGCCAATGCTAATAAAGTTTTACCTTGCAAGAAATTGATATGTTTGACGATGAATTTACCGATTTTCATTGGTATTTCGCTTTTAAATAACCTGTATTTCAGATCTGCGAATGATACTTCATCTGAGGACGTAGCTACTATCACAACGAAAGTGAGAGTGTATGATACCTGTCTACAAAGGTAAGTAGATTTTTTAATTTTACTGCATGTTGTGAATTATAAAACGCATTTACCACAGAACCTGAGACAGATTTCGCTGTAATATCCTCTGCTGATTTATAAATGGATTTTGTCCATTCCGTCAATCCATTGGCATTTTCACTGAAATTGTCTAAAAGTGTTTCCTCATTGATCTCTTCCTCATACATAAGTAGCATCTTCAATCGATGATCCTTTGATGACATCATTCACCGATCTTGAATGATTCTTCTAAAAGAAGAAGATCAGAATTCTCGTCACTACCTATGTCTTCATTTAATGCGATAACTATTATGGATATAACGATTTTATATTTTGTATGTTGTTCTATTTACGCTGTTGTTAGATTTACGAGCACATATAAATCGGCAAGTCCTTTGTGTCCTCCTCATTATCTTGATCATCGCGCTGAGCTTGTTCATGTACGATTGTGAAAGAAGTGCCTCTTGCTCAGCAATATTATGTACGAACATTATATACGATCGCGAAAAATTAATGGAAACTTTGGCAAAATTCGAGTTTAGAGCTCTTGATGAGAAGGATAAATCGTTTCCACCAGTAACGTTTATGAAAAAGTTTCAGATTACATGCATGCTCAAAGTTCTAGTATTACACCAAAGTATACTATATTAAATGAAAATAGATTCGGTATGAAAGATTACGTATTGCGTATTTTTAATATTAACAAAGCCGGAGAATTGAACCAGTCAGAAGCAGTAGACGATACTTCGTTTAATCTGTCTAATATACCAACGACTAAAAATGTAACATTTTCACTCGTTATTTTTAATGATGTATGAAAAGATATTAAACCTATAAGGAAAACATATCGTAATCATAAATATGTTTTGTTTCAGTCAGGAAAATGGATTCACGTATTTGCGTCTAAAATATGGGAGCAGAAAAAATTCCATGTGCATTTACTTTTAAGTGTGCTAAAGTTTTTAAAAGTAGCGACGCTAAGTACTATACACGTTTTATAGTTGTATGTACTGAATGCAGAATAAACTTTCCGGGCATTTATTGCAAAAGCCAAAAAAGGATGCAGACGTAATATTCGAATGTAGATTGAAGAATTATCAGTCAACATTTTGGCACAAAAAAAAGCGTCAATTAAAAGAACATCTGCGTCAGAAAATAGCGTCACATTTGTTGGACGGTAAACAAGATACTAGTATATGGAGAATGAAGCAAAATGCTTAATGGATAATGGCGATCTTATTCCGCCATTGTTATATAATGCTACAGTGCTACGAAAAGCCAAGCAACAAGAAACGGATCGTTGTCTTGAATTAAAGCATTTCCAATTCTAAATTTAAATGTAGCAAAGAATGAATCTTTTGCGGACATTATATGCAATATAGGTCTTGATTTCATTCTTCTGTATATATTGGACAGAAGAGCAGAAAATATTTTACAAGACTATGAATAGAAATCATAATAATTTTTTAACGATTGATGCCAGGAAATTTTGTGAAAAAATTAAAGCTCGTTAATAAAGAAAAAAGCCCTCATATTTATTTGTATCAGTGCGTGCTAATAACAGAAACAACTAGCACTCCAGTATTCCAAATGGTGTCAACTAAGCAAGATGCATCAATGATTACATATTTTCTTGTAATTTTAATGGATAGTGCCTTCATCACGAATGATAATAACAGATTTCAGCAAGGCTCTTCTTATGGCAAAAAAGCATTCGCAAATTGCGCGGATACATATTCTTATGCAAACATTATATGATATTGTCATTTTGGAGAAGCAAGAGAAATTGCCAAGTTGCTACATCAGATTGGATGAAAACCATTTCATTTGAATGATTTCAAAATGGGACTGTCTTCGCGGTAAAGTAGCAAAAGTTCGACAATTTTATTTAAGAATTTTTTATCGGCCATTTATAAAATGAGCAAAATACAAAATATAAAATCGTTATTAATACCAATAATAGTTTATCGCATTAAGTGAAGACATAGGCAGTGACAAGAATTCTGATCTTCTTCTTTCAGAAGAATCATTCAAGATCGGTGAATGATGTTATCAAAGGATCATCGATTGAAGATGCTACTTATGAGAAAGAGATCAATGAGGAAATATTTTTAAAAAATTTTAGTGAAAATGCCAATGGATAGACGGAATGGGCGAAATCCATTTATGAATCAGCAGAGGATATTGCAGCGAAATCTGTCTCAGGTAAATGCGTTTTATAATTCACAACATGCATTAAAATTAAAAATATCTAATTTTCTACTTGTTTCTGTGAAGATATCATGCGCTCTCACTTTCGTTGTGATAAAATAGTAGCTACTCAGCTGTTAAAGCATCATTTGCAGACCTGAAATACAAGTTATTTAAAAGTGAATTACCAATGCGAATCGATAAATTCATCGTCATATCAATTTCTTGCAAGGTAAAACTTTATTAGCATTGGCCAACGAAAATACAGCATGCAAAGAACAGGATATGATAAATAGTAAAGAAAATATGTGGGATGTTGTCGTTCGAAGAAAATTGGCGAGATTTAACTGTTAAGAAAGAATCGAATGTTGATGAAATTGTTCCAAAGTTAAATAAAAAAAGGAAAATTTACTTACCTTGATGATTGTCCAGATTGGGATAATATAATGAAGACCTTACAGTGGGTTACTATACTAGTATTAAAAAACGGCAGCTTGTTTAAAGCATCCCGATGCAATGATAATTTTATCGTGGTTCGCGAAACATGTGCATTTGATTCGTTAACGCAATAGTAACCAACGAAACTTATACTATTAATAAACAAAACAATTTTTGTAATTTCGCTAAAAACATTTCAATGGTAAGTAGTATTACGAGAAATATTTATCAACAAATCGCGCGAAAATCCTTAGTGGTATACCAATATTTGAAATTACACCTTACCGAATAAATGTAACGAATTTAAATGCCAATTGAAATGTCGCGCATCTAGCGGAACAGTTATTCGTATAAATTTTCCCAGTTTAATTATAAGTAAAAAGTGTCATCGTTGCAAACATTTGCGAACATTTGCGAAAAATTTCAGTAATAAGTACATTAACATAATTTTGTACATTAACAAAACAGTCTTTCGGCACTGCGAAACGCTATACTAGACACTATTTACGATAAAACCTCTACTTGCAAGAAGTGCCATGAAAATATTCTCGAAAAATATATCTTTCAATCGCATTTACTTGTAGATTGCAATGTCTTTACGGATGGACAATATACTGCTTCCATTAGTATCGAGAAAAACAGTGCACTTGGATCTATACCCAAAAAAATTGAATATGAATGATAAGAATTACATTATAGCTGATGCAGTATCATCAATATGCCAGCGACAGAAATAACAGGCATTATACAACATTCGTATATGATACAACTCAAATATTTATATGATGATATAATGACTAAGCAGAAAATAGCATCAGATGATGAAGAAGTAACCCATATAAGAAATAACATCACATTTAATCATATATATCATGGTAGGTTTGCAGAATGGAAACTATACAAAACAGTTAAAAACATTTTTAACAAACTCTATATACTAGTTATCAATCAATGATTTCAATTGTATTAACCAAAATTCATCAGACAATTCATCAGACATATCATGTCAACAAACACACCCACGCACGCGCGCACATACACACACACACACAAAACACACACAAACGGAATCAGATTCTTGCCACGTCCATGCCGTTGATTGCCGAGTTATGCCGAGAGCAGGACACACACAAACGCATACACACAAACGCATACACTGGCGATAAAATAAAAATACACATAAACACGTAGGGGTCCATGAAAACCCGTGCAAAGAAAGAATACGACAACAATTTTAGTACGTTCGAAAAATCTTTCAACATCATAAAGATAAAAGATATGTAAGTTGCGACATTTCTAGCACTCCACGAGTTCTAATGAAAATTATTAACGCTCGGAGTGCTAGGACTAACAATTTAAGAGAAGATAATTTTTTGAATGTCTGATTCTCTCACATGAGGGACAAAAATTTTTTTAATATTACAGCAGTTCTGTTGACAATTTTGGATAGCACCCCAAAAGTTCTATCAAAAGTTATTATCATTTAAAGCGCTAGGATAAATGATTGTTACGATTTGCGTTGTTGTTGAGATTTTTCTCCGTTTTTGAGTCAATGTATTTAAACAATTTACTCGGGGACCGGAGATTAAGTTGTGTAGTTAAGGATGCGATTCACTGGGAAGTACTGGATAATTTAAAGGAAGGGTAACCTTGAATCCGGTGCCAAAAAGATCGCGAAGTTTATAGGCGAATCTACGTGGATCGTACTTTGGAATGGTTTTGTAATTAGGAAACGTGAGGTTGATCTCCAATTTATTTAGAGTGTAGACAGGTTCGCGGGGTAAGTCTACCGGTTTGTCTTGGTCTAGCAATTGCGCAAGTTTTTGGAAATAGGGGAAAGGATCTTGATTTGAAATAAGGACTGATTTAACTTGGAACCTCAATCTCTTTTCTTTTTGTCTTCGTCCGCCTTTGGTAGGCATGGAGGTAACGCAAAAAAAAGAATTATAATGTTCCGGGGAACTGTCGTAAACGGGGGCCACGCTATTGGCAGCGACAGTCGTAACAGCTCTCTGGATACGAGGAAATTATGAATTCTCCGAGGAAGTGCTGACAAACGGGGGCCACGCTATTGGCAGCAACAGTCGCAACAACCCCTCAGATATTCATATATATATATATATATATATATATATATATATATATATATGTACTTGTATGTAGATTTAGAGATTAAAGATTTAGACGTTCCGTCGATAGATTCGATTTAATATCATCGTTTATTAAAAAGATAAATGCTATAGGTAAAACAATGCGAAAGTGAGGTTCTGATGAAGCGCGAGGATAGTTCTCACCTTGATAGTATAGCTGTAACTGACTGACTGTCTGAATAACCGACTGACTGACTGACTGGGTGACTGATAAATTGACCGAAGCAGTGTAGTAGTAGTAAATGAGTAGTAAGTAAGTAAGTGAGAGTGAGTGTGAGTCTAAGAGTGAGTCTGAGTGTAAGTCTAAGTCTAAGTGAGGTTCTGTCTTCGACAGCTCCTTTCATATTCTGAAAATGAGTGTGGGAGTGTCCTTTCAGAACCAATCGACACTTCCCAAAATTTGGTAGAACCTATACTCGCGCTTTTCTTGAGATAAGGCAGCAAGGCTCCGCGTAAGCCCTACTTCCCACTCTACAAGTTTATTCTTAATAAATAATAGTTGAATTGTAACAATTTGTTGTAATAAAAATTCGGTTTTCTTTAATATCCTTTATGCGAGGCGAATTCACTACATTCATATGTTTAAAATTAATTTAACTTTATTAGGAAAAGAAAAAGGGAAAAAAAAGAGATATTCGTTCTCGCATTCAGGAAGATTTCTATTTTACTGCTAATTGTTGAACTTAATTATTTAATCGTTAAACACTAATATAATATACATTATTATTAATGTTAATGTATAATACGCTTTTATATTTGTTATTTCATAGGGCTTCTTTGAGAAAGATCGTGTGATATTCTTAGACATTCTTTCTAGAATAATCTGTAGATAATTTTTATGACGCATAAAAGTACATAACGTGATCTATCTGTTAGAGTTTAAATAAAGAAATTGAATATACCCTCTTATAAAAGAGACGGAATTTCCGGTTTCGAAATAAAGATAAAATAAGGAAATCTAGCGATAAGATAAAAGTAAAGTATAAATTGTATACCTATGACGAATATCTATAAAGAATAAGGGAATTTTATTGGTATGTAACATGGTTTAGAAGATATCGCGATTTTTCGTTCTGCGTTTTGTGAAGTTAGCATCTCAAATTTTTTTTTGTTTTTATATTAATTCGTCAGAACTATTTTTAATTTTAGACAGAAACTCCAGAACTCTTTGGAGTGCATTCGGAATTGTGACCAAAATTTTATTTTTTGAAAAATGATGTGCCAACTTCATAGAGGTAAGTAATGACAACTTTAATTCTTTGTCAACAACTATTACACTTCAAAAAAAATTAATGTATCAAATAAAAACTTAAAACTCAGATGTTACAATTTTATCTGATTGAAGTTAAATTCTATTAAATTAAAAATGTAAAACACAAATGGTATTGTCTCTTGTTATTTACTTAACTTTAATGATATGTATAATTCGCATAAAAGATTTGATATTAACAAAATTGGCGCCAAGTGAAATTTCTCAAAATTTTATGTATTATTCCTAAAAAAGATTTATATCAATCATTGAGATCACGTGGCGTTGCTAGATCTCGATATAATAATATAATAGTAAAATATGAATGTAATATTTAGAAAAATAAGAAAAATAAGAATGTAATACCTAAAAAATGTAATATTTAAAAAAATTACGTAAATAAGAAGCGTATTAATATAAAAAATTAGAATCATATTAAAAAATATGAATATTTAGAAAAATAAGAAAAATAAGAAGCATTCCCAATGAGAGTTAATATATCTAGCGTGTATATATGCGATTGAGTTATAGAGTCGTAAATTATGAACGTTGAATATTATTAATTGTGTCTAAGAATAACAAATTTCGTAAGACATGCATTATGAAAGAGAAACAAATAGTAAACTTTATTCTTATTCAGTGTAAAGTTCAGATTAAATTTATTATTACTTTTATTATTATTTTTAAATTATAATTATCTTTTATTATTTATTTTTAATAATTACCATTCTAATTTTAAATTGTTTTTATAGTTTTTCTTACTCGATCTAGCAACGCCAAGTATTTTTACATGAAAAATTTTTCTACTTAAATTAAATTTTATCATTTTATACGGTTAACTCTTTAATTTTTGTGATAACATTTAAATTGAGCAAGGTAACGCAGTTTTGTGATAATGTTTTGTATAATATTTTGATGGAGAATTAAATAACCACTACTTCAGTTGGAAGAGAAAATGTCTTTGAATGAATTGTGATATAATAATTTCATTTAAGAGAAATTTAAACCATTTGGATTGGAATAGGAAGATCCTTCAATAAGATATACATACACTTAGGTTTCATTTCATAAAAGTTAAAGATAATACCATTTATGGATTAAGTATTTATGGATTAAGTAAATAATAATAAAGATAATATCACTTGTGTTTTACTTTTTATTTTGATAGTAGAATTTAACTTGGTGCCACAGTTGTTGATATTAATTCTTTTATACAAATGATACATATCATTAGATTAATATTCATTATTTATTTAATTTGGCATGGTATAAAGAAATGAGATTTAACTTCGTGCCAGTTCTTGATATCAAATTTTTTATAGGAATATCATTAAAGTTAATATTATTTATATAATTTTGTATCCGAATTATATGGAATTTAACTTGGCGTCAATTGTTGATATCAAATCTTTTTTACGAATAATACATAAAATTTTGAGGAATTTCACTTGGCGTCAATTTTGTTGATATCAAATCTTTTATATGAATGATACATATCATTAGAGTTAAGTAAATAACAAGAGATAGTACCATTTGTGTTTTACTTTTTTAATAGAATTTAACTTCATTAGTTAAGATTGTAGCATCTGAATTTTAATTTTTCATTTGATACATAATTTTTTTTCGAAGAGTAATAATTTTTGACTGAGAATTAAAGTTGTCATTACTTGGGTTGTAATAAGAAAACCTTCAATAAAGAATAAATTAAAAAATTGAAACTTGAACAAATTAAAACTACTATTAATTAGGTTGGATATTTAGTTATATTCAAAGAGCCAGTTTCACCAACTCGATTTCATGAACTCGATTAAGCCGAATCGGTGTCAACTATAAGTGATCAATTCTACTAAACAGCAAATACAATTAATCAGTTCCACGGCCAATTAAATAATTGATGAAACCGACCCAAATAATTCTTCACGAAAAGCACGCATGCTTAGTGCTTTTTTTATCTTTTTTTAAAAAGGTAAGTTTGTTTTAACTTACAAAAGAAACACCAGGTGAATCTCTTCGATTTAAATGAGCTTTTAGTATGTTGTTCTAAGGGGATGAAATCCTTCCCTGAAAAAAATCGATTTTTTTCTTTTAGATTGAATATATCGTCGAATCTGTAAGAGATAGAAAAATTTGAAGAATAAAAATTGAATGGCATTAAGAGTACTTTAAAAATATATAAAAAAATCTTTTTATAAATAAATAATTTTTATTATAAATAAATTATTTAAAAAATATTTTTTTTATTATAAATAAATTATTAAAAAAATATTTTTTTATTATAATTCTATAAAGTCTTAAAGCCATTCAATTTTTATTCTGAAAATTTTTTTCTATCTTTTACATATTTGACGATATTCAATTTGACAAAAAAACCGATTTTTTTCAAAGGAAGATTTCATTCTCTTAACGTGCGACTCAGCACATATAAAAATGTGTGTGTGTATGGTGTGTGTGTGTGTGTGTGTGTGTGTGTATCTTATTTTTATCCATAGAGCAACATACTAAAAGCTCCTTTAAATCGGAGAGATTCACTTGGTTGTGTTCCCTTGTTAGATATAATAAGAATATTTGGATTTTTTGTATAAAAACTCTTTTTTAGTAATATAAATGGTTATTTAGTTATATATGGTAAATAGGTGCTTAAGAAGACAGAGAAGACAGACAAAAAACACGTCCAAAAAATTTATTTTTAGTTATATTTTTAACATATTTTATTAATTGAATTCATATATTTTATTGATTTAATATATTATATAGAGCTTTATTAATAATATAAATATATATATATATATATACATATATATTCATATATACAATAGTTAAAGATAGAGGAACGTAAATGAGTTATATAAAAACTTCTCCTTATATATAATATAAAGATTATGTATTTCGCGAGTTTCCTCCGTGTCCAGATCCATTCTTAGAATGCCGTTTCGTGAACCTTGCAGTCCACTTCATCAAGGCGAGGAGCAGTCTGATACTCGTCAGGATGAAGTGGATTGCAAGGTTCACGAAACGGCATTCTAAGAATGGATCTGGACACGGAGGAAACTCGCGAAATACAATCTGTATATAGAAAGCACCCATGGAAGCTTCAAGAATACTTCTCCTTACACTTTTTATTATTTTCGTTTTGAAATCATACATATTTTTATATATTTTTACATATTATATATTTTAATTCTATTAATATAATATATATAATATATATATATATATATATATATATATATATATTAGGTGTTGGAATTAATTCGTAGCGTTTTACAAGTGATGGGAAGTACTTTCATTAATGTATTTTTTAATGCTCATGTGAAATAAATAACATTCTTTCATTAAAAAACGCTACGAATTAATTCCAACACCTAATAATATATACATACATATATATATATATACACAGTGCGACAAATATGTTCCCGGACACGAACCATATCTCAGCAACCAGTGGCGACATCTGTGTGTTCAAACATGCATTTTAAAGGTTGAACATTTTGCTATCATCTGTCAAAGTTTCATTCATTTTGGTTGACATATAACGAAGATATGACAGTTCATGTTAAACAAGATTTTGGTCGAGGTAGAAATTTTAATATGGAACAAAGAGCAGTGATTAAATTTAACGCAAAACTTGGTAAAAGTGCATCAGAAACATTCCGATCGATGCAACAAGTTTACGGCAGTCAATGTCTAGGTCGTACAGCTGTTTTTGAATGGCATAAGCGTTTTTTGAAAGGCAGAGAGACCCTTGAAGATGACAAAAAATCAGGACAGCCAATTTTGGTTCGAACACCCGAAATGATCGAAAAAGTACGTGTGTATGATTCGAATCGTTTCTCTACTGATATTTAAAGCCTCCTCCATCATTTTTAGTGATGCATTGCGATCGTTTGCAACAAAATCACGTACTTTTTAAAAAACGCTTATGCCACTCAAAAACAGCTATACGACCTAGACATTGACTGCCGTAAACTTGTTGCATCGATCGGAATGTTTCTGATGCACTTTTACCAAGTTTTGCGTTAAATTTAATCACTGCTCTTTGTTCCATATTAAAATTTCTACCTCGACCAAAATCTTGTTTAACATGAACTGTCATATCTTCGTTATATGTCAACCAAAATGAATGAAACTTTGACAGATGATAGCAAAATGTTCATCCTTTAAAATGCATGTTTGAACGCACAGATGTCGCCACTGGTTGAGATGTGGTTCGTGTCCGGGAACATATTTGTCGCACTGTGTATATATATATATATATATGTAATGTATACAATATTATTTATTTCCGCGTGCATATAAGGTCGCGAGCGAAATACATCACTGAAATATTTAAAATAGAAAATTCAAAATACTAATTTATATTTGTAAATATTAATTTATATTTGAATTATAAAGAATATAATTAATTTTCAGCCATTTGATTTGAAGTATAAATAATTTGTATTATATTTCAAATTGAAAGGTTGAAAATGTTTTGTAATTTAAATATTAATTAAGATTTTGACAGTATTTTAAATATTTCAATGTTGCAAATGAAGCTATATAATTTTATCTAGTCCTACTCGCATACATACATTTTTTTACATTTCTGCAATGTTGCAAATGAACCTAAAGAGAACATTGCATCAACATCACTGAAATATTGTGTAAATATTTTCGTAATATTTTAGAAACGTTTCTTGCGGATCAAAGCGGACATTTTGATTGTCATCCGAAATCTTGCAGAGACTTCTCAGAAACATTATGTAATGTTACTGCGACGGTTTTAATGTTTCAATGTTATGGTTGTGCAACGTTTCAGAAATTCTTTTGTGCTATCAGAGTAATTACTTCATATTTATTTTAATTATTTGTTATATTCGTTATTTGTATATAAAACAAGAAATGTTCAAAATAAGATTATTATTACTATTATGCATTAACTTAAGATTGATATTTTATCATTTTCATATCAGTTCAAAGTTATTTCGATTTGTTTCGAAAACAAAATTTTTTTAAATGAAATTATTATTATTGTGTATTAATTACTATCTTTTATTATTAAAACGAAGATTTTTTGTATTAAAAGTAAGATATAGCAATAATTTAAAATATCGAATTAAAATATCGAAATATCGATTTTCTAATCTGGAAATACTATCGTGCCCCTTTAGGCGAGTCGGCGGGTTGCGCCGGATTGAGATTATAGGATCTCAATAACGGTCCATACAGTACAGAACTTGCAATAATAATGCTGCAATGTTGCAGCATTGTTGCTGCAACTTTTGTGCTACAAGGGGATCGAGTTTTAAGTATAATTTAATCGATAGCTTACTCTGATTGTATTATTCGTGCTTTTATTTCTTTTCTACGTTTATTTCTTCCTAAAAGTAGAGATATTGCGATTCAAAGTCCAGATCTGTAACTTTCAGATTTCAGATACGTCGCTATTGTCGTCGACCAGCTCTCAAAATGTACGATTATACCGTTTAGCACTAGATGGCGCTAGAGGCGCTATCGGATATCTACATTCGAAATATGACGTTTAGAAGCTCACGGCAGTGTGCAGAACGCGAGGTGCTTACCAGGCAGTTTCTATACCCTGCGTACCAAGCTATTGATAGCGAATATTCGACACTTTAGAAATTAATTTTTTTATTTTGATGAAAATTGGGAATGAATGTTTTGTGAAAATTGAGAAATGTTGGAGAACTTTACTAGGAAATGAAAATGGCAAAGTGATTTGTTCGTTATCGAACTTTATTTATTTATAATAACATTTAACAAAAGAAGATTGTACGGAAATGAAATTGTACACCAGTATTTGTTAACTAAGTCAGGAAATGATAATGAAAAAGAGATTTATTTATCATCGATATCTTTTTGTTTATAATTTACATGACAAAAGGAAATCGAACGGAAACAAAATTATACACTATATTTGTTAACTAAGTTAAAAAATAATAATAATAATGCCATTTGTCATCGATCTCTATTTGTTTATGATCTAATACATGACGGAATCCATACAGCACAGAAAGATTGTAAAATGATTGCAGATATATCTTACTGCAATGTTGTTATATTGCAAGTAGATTGCGCAATGTATTTGCAACATTGTTGCAACGTCATAGCATCATAAAAATGTCCGCCTTCAGCAAGAATGCGCTGTAATGTCGTAGCAATGCTGCAGTGCAATGTATTTACAACTATTATTAAAAATAATTCTTTTAATATTACTGAATATAATTTGAAATATAATTTATGATATAAATAAATGCAAAAAAAGAACTAATCAATAATAATATATATTTTATATTATAATTATAATTATATTTTATATTTAATTGCATATTTTATGTGCATATAAGGAAGAGTGGGCATGAAAGAGCCATTTTTTGTCAAAATATGAAAAAAAAATTTAATCTGATGTTAAACAAATATAATCGCTTTCTTACATTTAAGTGTACTCATTTATTTATAAGATCCATTTAACAGAAAAATAATATTTGGTTATTAACAAAGATTTAATCATTATTTCTTATAAACAAGAAATTCAGCTCTTTTAAAAAAATATAGTTTTGAAAAAGTTATTATCTGTTTTGAAAGATTCAAATATTAAAATATATAATCTTTAATATAAATAAAATGAAAATTCTTTAACAAATATTATTTTTTTAGAAAATTTTTTAGAAAATTAATAAATATGTGAAAAATAGAAAATATAACATTTTTTTAATTAAAAATATTTATTGCAAAAGAAATGAAAATTTCCTTTATTGCCGTATGAAGTATGTGACCAGTCAGAGTACAATTTGCATTGATACCAGTCTTCATTACTCATAGAAAAATCTATTAAATTAATATGATAGATAATTGAAAAAGATAAAATATGGAAGTTAAGATGTGTCAAGTAACCTTCTTTTTTTTGAAAATTAAAATTTTGACAATTGTTCCACATTGTTCTAAGTTTGTTCTATATTGTTCCAAAGCGATACGTATTATCTTATTCCAAATCGTTCTCCAATAAAATGGAAAAAATGATGAATTTTTTGCTAGCCTCCCTTTTTTGAAAAATCAAACAATTTCTTCTTGCTATAGATTGTTCTAGTTGTTCCAAATATTGTTGTAAAAGGATAATTCCATATAACGAACGGAAATAGCAAAAAACAAAAAAAAACATTTTCTTGTACGGAATCTCTTTTTTTAATAATTGAACAATTCATTATCTATTCATCTCATTTGGTAAAAACTGTATTGAGAAAATCTAAGACATTGATGAAAGATGCACGACAAATATGATGGCAATTACAAAATTGATTCATTGAGATAAATTACCTGAACACAATGTTTTTTGCTCTGTGGTTAAGGTCTTCAATCTAAATATTTAAGATACTGATTACGATGAGTGTTTAGATATGTTAAATATTACATCTAATGTTTTCAATAACGCTATCGATGGAGATATTAATTCCGATAAAGTGAAAGATACTGTAGAAATGAATGATCTTCCTTTTACAAAACATTTAATGTCTTTGAAACGATATTATCGGAGCAAATGTAACTGGAGGAAAACCGAATGAAAACTATTGCCCTGTATACAACATCTAATGAATTATTTCGTGCCTTATTTCGGTCTGTGGTCAACTTTGGAAATATGCAAGTTTGGGATTTTGCGAGATAGTAATGCTGCTATATATATAAATTATCAAAAAATATTAAAACATTACATACCATATATGAGAACAAATCGAATATGCCAGTACCAAAATTTATTCAAAAACAGGCCGATTATGTCGAGACTCGCTTGTTGAAACGAAAATTCGACAGAAAATTAAAAAAAAATCAAAACATGAACAGCGTGATGAATTTGTAGAAAAGTATTGGCACCGAAAAAAGAATCACGAAAGTAATTCTTTTTTTAAATTATCTAAATTTATTTACAAATCGAAGACTAAGAGTGATCAAGAAAATGTTTTTGTTCCAATGAAGAGTAATCCAGCAAACTCGGTCCCCAATTCCGAAAAAAAATAGAAAGAAAATACTAAAATCAATGTTCCTTTTGTAATGGAAAAATCGACATCAAGTTACGAGTAGTGGTTTACTCGAGAAAAATTTTTCCCAAACAATGCGCAGTACCCACAAGACTTTTTAAATAAGACACAATAGGCAGATCTTTTATCGACAGAACCTGTCTCCAAACCTTACTTCCAGGTGATTAGATGATCAGGTAATAAATGAATCGTGATTATCACAAAAAGCAATTAATTAACATTTGCATTAATTAACAACACAAGCGACTACTTACATTTGATACCTTTTTTGCCCAAAGACTGCTAACAGGAAATCTTTATGAGCAACAATAATTGAGCTGAATATGTAAAAATATATATGACGATATGGTTTATACCTATTAATTTCCGAAATCACTGGTTGCTCGTGGTAATATTTAATTACAAACTTTTTCTTTATTTAGATTCGGTACATGGATAGCCACCACCACAATTTTTAAATCTATTATGCAACTTTATCAAAGACCATACCGTTTCTACGAACAACTCTTTAAAATGACAAGAATGGAATGTATATGCACCAACAGATACACTCCAAGTAACTAGTGACGATAACTGCGGAGTCCATATATGCATCTGGGCATATACGTATACAAGGGCAAATCAATAAGTACTCGTGTTTCAAAACAGGCGACGTTGCTGATGCAAGTTAGCATTACCATCGTGTACTACCATTTTTCAAACGATGCCAAAATTTCAGAGTGAAAATTCATGCAATAGTCTTGATTTGACAGCAATTCGTAGTGAATGTGTTTGATGTTTTCCGATACAATGGAAAAAGAGCAATATCGATCCGTGATTCGTTTCTTATTTTTAGATGGAATAACGTGCAAAGAAATAAAAACGAAGTTGGATGCCGTCTATGAAAACTCTTCACCCTCTATGACAACCGTCAGATATTGGTTCAATGAATTCAAACGTGATCGTTCGTCTGTTTTTGATGAGGAGCGTCCAGGCAGACGTAGTTACTGAGGAAATCATTGAAAAAGTTCACGACATGATTCTCGCCGAACGAAAGTGCATGAAGTAGCAGAGGCCATAGGTGTGTCGTACGGAACGGCATTTAATATTTTGCATGATAACTTGGGAATGAAAAAACTGTCGGCCCGATGGGTGCCGCGATTGCTTACGGTAAACAACAAGCGGATGCGGTTATCAATTTTAAAGCATGGTCGAATTGCGCTACGAATTGCTGCCGCATCCACCGTATTCTCCGGATTTAGCCTCCTGTGACTTCTTCTTGTTTCCATACTTGAAAAAATAGCTCGGTGAAAAGAAATTTACGTCGAATGAGGAGGTCATCGCCGAAAGCATTATTTTGCAGAGGCCTATTTTGCAGAGTTCGACAAATCGTATTTTTCTGAGGGATTAAAAAAATGGCAGAAGCGTTGGGAAAAATGTATCCTCCTAAAAGGGGATTACGTTGAAAAATAAAAAAAATTTTTGTGAAAAGCTTGCGTCTTCATTACGGATACTTATTGATTTGCCCTCGTATGTACTAGCTCATACACTACGAGGTCTGTTCAAAAACTATCGCGAATTTTATGTTTTTTCAAAAATTATTTATTTATTCATGAATATTTATTTTGTCCCCTTCAAAGTAATCCCCATCAGATATTATACACTTGTGCCAACGTTTTTTCCAATCCTCGAAACACTTCAAAAAATCATTTTTTGTGATCTTGTTCAGCTGCTCCTTCGATGCCGTCTTTATCTCCTCAATCGTAGCGTAGCGTCGTCCTTTCATGGGCCTCTTCAGTTTCAGGAACAAGAAAAAGTCACAGGGGGCCAGATCTGGGGAATACGGTGGCTGCGGCATCATCAATGTGTTGTTTTTGGCCAAAAATTCGCGCACAAGCAACGATGTGTGAGCAGGGGCGTTATCATGGTGCAAAAGCCAATTTCGCGGCGACCCGTCTCATGCCCAAATCATTGGTAAAAATCGAATGGCATGAGCCAATCGATATGTTTAGGTCCTCAGCAACTTCTCTAACGGTGATTCGACAATTGGCCAATACTATTTTCTTCACTTCATCAATGTTTTCGTCTGTTGTTGACGTGCTCGGGCGTCCAACACGCTCTTCGTCGTTCACATCTTCTCGGCCCTCTGAGAACATTTTGTACCACCAATAAACGTTGCTTCGGTCCAAGGTAGCTTCACCATATGCCACAGTCAACATTCGGAATACATCCGCGCACTTAATTTTGTTTTTCACACAAAATTTGATACAGATTCTTTGATCCATTTTTTGGAATAAGCAAAAATCGAAGACGAGCCAAAACACGTAATATATAAGTGAGAGACATGAGTACCAACATAACGCCACAAAAAAATCGAAAATCGAATATACGTAACCCGCGAAAATTCAAAATTCGCGATACTTTTTTAACAGACTTCGTATATTCGATGATAATAACATGATGGAAACACAAAAAGGCGAAGTTCTTATTACATTCAAAAGTAGCAAAAAGTGATGACGTGTGTAAATCTCGATTCTTGGTCCTTTCAGGAAACATATTATAATTATAAAAACTATTAAAAAATCAAAATTAAAACATAGATTCCAGATTAATCCAAAACCATCTGCAACCAACACGCGCATGCAAAACGGTAAGGCATGAAATTATATTAGGTACAATATACAAAAATCAATTACAAAACGCTTTAAAACACTATTAAAAAAAAAGTACAATAAATTAAAACATAAAAGTAAAAAAAAAAACAAAAAATTAAAAAATTGTTTTAAAATTAAAAAATATAAAAATAACAAAGAAACAAAAAGGGATTATATGCTCGTAACCTCCATGCGGTTGATCCTGGACAACGCTAAGAACGAGTAAAAATATACAATTACTGAACTGAAAGATCCGAAATTTATAAACGTTTCCTCTCGATGTTAAACCGCTGTCAATATTTTTGTCTAGAAGCGATCCTCGACTCGCTCATTCTCGTAGTTAAAAAATCGAGAAAAAATTGATAGAAGGCCGCTGTTCTAATCGGTACCAATCGATTGTGTATGATCTCCTTTATTGGAAAAAATCCTTCCGAACCCCATTACGAGGTGCCAAAGTACCCCTGTTAGTACTTTTATCGAGAAATCGCGCTTAATAAAAATATTATTTATAACTTTGTAATAATATAACTTATTTTATATTACTGACTCTATATTTTATTGAAGTGCGTAAATAATTTTTATATCATTTTAAACGATTCTCGTGCACGAGAATAAAAATTCCTGCCGCGGATCCGTGCCCGCTGCGTATTCGGCCCTGATCGGCGGCTGGTTACGACGGTCAGTTTCAGTGTCGTCGAAGACCACCAAGTAAAATCTGTCGAATGTCACTGAAGATTTTGGACCTTGACAATATATGTATCAAGATCATCAGAGATGTTGTTGTCAATGTTTACTCTATTTCATTTTTTTTTGCAATATTAAAAAAAATTTTTAAATCCAAATATTCCAAAAAATTATGAAAATTGATTGTAGAGTTTGAAAAATCTTCACGACAGTGACAACAAATGTTTTAACGAACACTATCATTTCTAATAGATCCTGCATACAGAACGCGGAAATACTTGCCGCGCAACAAAATGCGACGCGGTAAACAATTAGCTTACAACTCCTAACATATTCATTGGTTACCATGTCGCATTTTGCCGCGCCGTAAGTATTTCCGTTTCCAGTGAGCAGAAGCATAAATTATTGGAAATAATTAACAATATCATATAACGTATAATTGATTGTTTCCACATATGACAGCAATTCATTATTCAAAAGCCAAAATGTTTTTTAATGTCTGTAACAATGCTGCAAGATTTATAAAATCTTGCACCGTAATATGTGTTATATTGTATATTACAATTTATAATACCTACAATGTTGCAGTGACATTACAGTGCAATTTGCAATATTGCAACATTTCTGCAATGCTACTGCTAGTTTCTGTGTTATATGGAAAGGATATCAAACGGAAACGAAATTATACAGATTTGCTAACTAGGATAATGCTAAGCTAGAAGATAACGATCTATTCGACTTCGATCTCCATTTGTTTATAACTTAATATTTAATTTGACAAAAAGAGATTACATGGAAACGAAATTATACGCCGGTGTTTGTCAACTAACCTAGGAAATTATAATTTCACAAAGTGATCTAAAGAACCTCGACATTCATTTGTTTATATCTTAATATATAAAAATAGAGGAACAAACGGAAATAAAATTGTGTCTATGTTTATATAATACATTCTTCTTTCCGTCGTAAAATTACATTTTAGTATAAAAAAATATAATTACTGTTTAACAAAAGGAGATCAAATGGAAATAAAATAACTAAGAATTTGGATGCAAATGAAAAAAATGCAAATTGCATGCTGGTATTTGTTAATGCAAACGAAATTACATGCTGATATTTGTTAATACAAAATGCATGATATCAGTATCCTTTTAAATAAAGGTATAAAAAAAAACGCTAAGAATATGCATTTCGAATAGAATCTAAATGATAAGTTACGTATCTTTTTATCTTAACAAGTTAAAGGAAGGTATTAATCTTCGAGGGTTTCGCAACCACTTGGACATCGTTTAATTTCAATGTTTTCTTATGTATTTGTCTTCATAGAGACTGAAAATAATCATTATAATGACGCCTTAAAGAAACTTAAGGAAAAATTGATACATTGAAATAAAGTCCTTATTCGCATCATTATAAAATCACAATCAGTTATGCCTCAGTAATTTAGAAATTAATTCCAAATTGAATAAAATGCAAATAATATTGCACCATAAAACATTAATTAGATTATATTTTTCATTAGAACATTTGTTAAAAAAAAATAATAATCTTATGAAAAATATGAAAATTTGAAAATACGATAAAACATTAACTAGTGCTTTCCAACTAATCTTTTTTTTATCGTTTTATATTTTTAAATTCGATTTATATTGACTGTAATATTAATAATTGGCAACTAAAAAGTTTTTTATTTAAAAAATAACGATAAATGATGAGATACTCTCCTTCTTTTTATTCGGATTTGACGGGAATGTGGTAAAGTTACATTTTACATATTACATATTTACATATACATTTACATATATTTCTGACCAATCTAAGATGATTTTTTCTTTATGAAAATTTTCAAGCTTAGTTTTCAAATTATGCGAAGAAATAGTTAACGTATCACAGATCGCGTATAGGGGATGGGCAGGAGCGGTGCTTTACGCACACTGACCGCAAATTACGCACACTTTGATGCATTCACATGTTTATAAAAACACGTTTATTCTTTTCCCTCTACCACACTATCACTTTATCTTTCACATTAAATATGCTTATTTCATTAAATTATAAAATAAAAATAATGAAATTAAAATAAATATTGAACCCTTTGAATCGAATTGCATTTTAATTATTAGGTGTACAACTTTGCTTCCGCCGTTTTTTTTCCGAAATTCGAGGCTTTATTGTAAAAACTGGTTATATGATTCAAAGTATTGTCCATCGCTGATCATTATTTTCTCCCATCTTTCGAGCAGCGTACGAATCCCGCATCGAAAAAACTGGTCATTTTGAGGCGATCCACGAATCGATCCAATTTTTTACTTCTTCATAAGACCGGAAGTGCTGGCCAGGTCGTGTGCCATTGATCGAAACAAGTGATAGTCAGAGGGAGCAACGTCTGGAGAATACGGTGGGTGGGGTAACTTCCCATTTCAACGTTTCCAAGTATATCTTGAACACTTTTGCAACATGGGGTCGAGCAAGCAAAATCACTTTATCGTGTCCCTCGTTGCAGCCATTTGTCTTTCAATGCTCGGCTCAAACGCATCAATTGCGTTCGATACTCATCGCCTGTGATTGTTTCAGTCGGTTTTAACAGCTCATAATACACTACGCCGAGCTGGTCCCACCAAATACAGAGCATGACCTTGGAGCCGTGAATATTCGGTTTGGCCGTCGACGTGGAAGCATGGCCGGGAACTCCCAATGATTTTCTGCGCTTGGGGTTATCGTAATTAATCCATTTTTTGTCCCCAGTCACATTGCAGAAATCCCTTCCGAGTGCCTTTCAAGCAGCTGTTCACAAGCAAACAAACGCCGTTCAACATCTCTCAGCTTCAACTCGTACAGCACCCAATTTCCTTGCTTCTGAATCATTCCCATGACTTTGAGGCGTTTTGAAATAGCTTGTTGAGTCAATCACTCCCAATGATCGTGCCAATTCTTCTTGATTTTGACACGAGTCTTGATCAAGTAATGCCTTCAATTCTGCATCTTCGAAAACCTTCTGTCTTCCACCGCTATGCCGCTATGTCTTCGACGTCAAAATCACCATTCTTGAAGCATTGAAACCACTTACGACACTTCTTTCATTAATAACGGCCTCACCATAAGTGTTTGAGAGCATTCGATGAACCTCAGCCGCAGATTTCTTCATATTGAAGCAGAAAATTTAAACCTCCCGCAAATGACGAGAATTTGGCTCGTAAACTGACATTTTCAATCGAGAATAACTTCATGATGCAGATACAAATCGATTAATGTTTCTATGGGATTATGTTGACAGATGCTCAAGTTTATTGTATGATGTTTATTCTATGATCTATTTATTTCGATCATCACTTACCGCTAAAGCCATCTATAGGATGGCTTTTTATAGGAAAACGGCGGAAGTTGTACACCTAGTACATTAATAAAATTGTTAAAAAAATGTCGTAAAAGAGCAAAATTAGACAATAATTACATGCGATAAACATTATAAAATTATTATTGACATACAAAACATAATTATTTCAGTACGTCGAATTCTAAGAGCGAATTCTTACAATTTGACGTACTGAAATTCTTGTTAAACTTGTAGAATTGTATGTTAATAGGCATTGTATGTTAATTGCATTCTAATACTTGTGGCACGCAATTATTGTTTAATTTTTCAATTTTACAAAAATTTCTTTAACAATTTTATTTGCGCTACGCACTCGTAATATTTATTACATACTTATGAGAAGTTTTATGAGAAACGCGATTGTGCATTAGTATTCAAAGAGTTATGAATGTTCAAAATAAAAATGTAAGCCAAATACACTTTAAAAAATTGTATTTGGCTTACATTTTACTTACTTATTATTATCTTATAAAATTGTTATTACTTTGTAGATGTTCAATGATTCCATTTTGCTTTAGCTTCTTGAAACAGGAGGACTAAATTTAGGTGCACCATAATAGTGCTTAACACAACTGTTTACTGTAGGTTTGTTCGCGTCGTATGCTGCAAATTAACCCAGAGAGCATTTGGATCACAGATGGCGGTTGGAGCATTCATGTGCTTCAATGTTCAGTAACACGAACGAATTTAAGACAATTGAGCATGTCACCTGGTCTAATCCGTGAGACCACTCGAATGGATTGGACATGTCTCGTTTCGTTTCGGATATTTTGTGTTTACCTCGATTATTTGAAAAGCATTTTTATACAAAATAAATGCGTTTTTAATAAATATAAAAGTTATATTATATTTTTATATTATATTATAATATATTATATTTTATTGTATTAATATTTTTTTTAAATTTTTCTAATTTAATTTATTTATCCTTTTTATTTTATTTATTTATTTATTTTATTTTATTATTTTATTTTATTAACATTATATTTTATTGTTATATTATATTTTTATATTTTTATCAAAAACGCATTTATTAAATGCATTTTTATACAAAATGAATCTGAAATATTTTTTTCGATACGTTTTCAACCATTATATATGCGTGCGTAATATGCTCCACTACTACCTTCTAAGGTGAGGCAAATGGAGCGTGCTCTTAATTAATCATAGAATATGCTCTAATACGACGCGAATATTGGAGCGTTAGCCATGTTGGAGAGTGCGACGCAAACAAACCTAGAAATTCACTTCCATTACTCAAATATTAAATGTCTTATAGATATCAAGTCACACGTTTCCGTGATGAAATTCTTCTTTTATTAAATTTTGTCACGTTTCAATATATTGACACATTTTGATTACACTCACTTGATAATACGAGGAATTTATTAACTGATTTATCATGATTTATCATTCACTGATTAATCACTAACAATTACAAACGATTGATTATTTGACGATTGAAAATCACACAAAGTTTTAAAACACGTGTATAAGTTCATATACAACAACACAATATGTGTTACGTGTGGCAAGCAACTGACTGACTTTCTTGATTATGAGTGCAATGATTGCAGAACACAAAGCGCCTCAGTAATGCGTGAACTGCATTCATTGCATCCATAACCAAGAAAATCAGTTAGCTGCTTGCCGCACGTAACACATGTTGTATTGTTGAGTGCGGATACACGTGTTTTAAAGCTTTGTGTGATTTTCAATCGCCGAATAATCAATTGTTTGTGATTATTAGTGATTAATTGATAAACCGGTTAATAAATTCCTCGCGTTATCAAGTGAGTGTAATTGTACCAATATTTTGAAACGTGACAAAATTTATAAAAGAAGAATCTCATTGTGGAAACGTGTGACTAGATATCTACGTTCTTAAAAGACATTTAATATTTGAGTGATGGAAATGAATTACAGTAAACAGTTGTGTCAAGTATTATTATGGTGTATCCAAACTTATTCCTCCAACTGTTTCAAGAAGCTTGAGCAAAGTGGAATCATTGAACATTTACAACGTAATAACAACTCAGCAAACGCAGTTATATAACTGTTATATTGCTGTAATAAAACAGAATATAACAGTTATTGAAGCCTGACCAATTTCCCCCACCTCTTCCCCCACCTACAATTCTCTTCTTTCCTCCCACCACTCCAACAAGTAGCGTAATATAAAAGGAACAGCCTAGAGAAACAGTTCAGTATCAGGTTGCTCCTCGCTCTGACGAAGTGGCAAAGTTCACGAAACGTTGGCATTCCAAGAATGGATTTGGACACGAAGGAAACCCGCGAAACGCATAACCATTATATAGAATATAACAGGTAATATTGATTATATGTAACGTACATGTTAGTGTAATTTCCCACTCATTGCAAATTACAATTATATAAAATAGATATAACAATGTAATAAACGTTATATAACTGTTGCATAGTTACAGAATGATACAAAATGGTTATACATAACTGCTGATGGTTACATACATGCTGAAATGTTATATGATTATAATATAAATAATTTCAATGTTATGTAATTATTATATAATGAGTTATATTATATTTACATAATTTCATTTATATACTTTATTAGAGCGATCATACGTAAAATGACATAAGCTACATATAAGCAATGCATAAGATCACTGGATCAGCATCTTATATAAATCAATATAATATTGTATCTTTATGCTGGATGTCCAACGACCTTATGCTTATGCAGCTTATGTCGTTTCATGTATAATAACCCTTATGGACTTTCTGCAATAAGCTATTACTATGGTGGAAGGATTACATAATGTGTGCAGTTTGGCCAAACCACGCCTATTTTTATAAATACCGGCATGTTTCGCGTCGTGAAATTGGTACTGAATCTTTCCTTATTTGATACACTTTTTTTTATTGACATAATTTATAAAAAAAGAATCTTATAGTAGAAACATGTGACTAGATATATCTAGGTACTCAAAAGATATTTAATATTTGAGTGATGGAAGTGAATTACAATAAATAATTATGTCGAGCATTATTACGATGCATCCAAATTTATTCCTTCAATTGTTTTAAGAAACTAGATAAATGGAATCATTGAACGTCTACAATGTAAGAACAATTTTATAATTACGATAATAACATTTTAAAATGTATTTGGCTTACGTTTTTGTTTTAAAATAATTCTTTGAATGTTAAAAAGCACGATCGTGTTTCTCATAAAATTTCTCATAAATATGTAATAAACACTACCAGCGCGATAGATAAAATTGTTAAAGAAATTTTCGTAAAATTGAGAAATTATACAATAATTGCGTGGTATAAGTATTATAATGCTTATTGACATACAATTAAGCCTAACAAGTTTTTCGGTACGTCGAATTGTAAGAAACGCTCTTAGAATTCGACGTACTGAAATAATTGTATGATTCGTATACCAATAATAGTTTTATAGTGCTTATCGCACATAATTATTGTCTAATTTCACTCTTTTACATTTTTTAAACAATTTTATTAATGTAATTAAAATGCAACTCGATATTCAAAGAGTTCAATATTTATTTGAATTTCATCGTTCTATTTTATAATTTAATGAAATTAGCATATTTAAAGTATGTGAAAAACAAAAAGATAGTGTGGTAGAAGGAAAAAATAAGACGGAACGTGTTTTTATAAACGTGTGAATGCGTCCAGTCAGTGTGCGTCCCGTGCGTAAAGAGCCCACGTTTAACCGTGAGCGCCGCTCCTGCCCATCTCCTATACGCGACTCATGATACGCTAACTATTTCTTCTTGTAATTTGCAAACTAAGCTTCGGACAAAATTTTCGTAAAGGAAAAATCGTCTTAGAATTCGGTTGGGAATACGTCTCGTCAGAGACACTTGGATTGTTCTGAATCACCCTGTATATATGTAGGGTGTTTGATAAGTAACGATGAAACTCTGGCATAGAGGTAAAGCGGAATAAATTGAATCGAAAAGTCCTCTATCATTTTGCAATTTTTGCAATATTAACAAGATATCAATTAATAAAAATCACCATTATATCAAAATATTGGTTTTATTTATCATTATATCAGAATATTGGACATTATTACATAAATAATTTTTTATTCAAGTACTATCAACTTTACAGAAAAACAACAAAAGACAAAAATTGTTTACTTTTTTCTCATAAAGCTCTAAGAATTTTTTCAAAATTTTTTATCAACTTTCTAGTACTGCATTTTCTTATTGACAACTATTTTTCCAACATGAAAAAATACAGCACTAAAAAATTCCGAAAAAATTTTCAGAACTCTATGAAAAGGAAATAAACAATTTTTATCACTTGCTGTATAGTTTTTTTGTAAAGTTGATAGTATTTGAGTAAAAAATTATTGAAAACCAATATTCGGCGATATTTAGTAATTAATATCTTATTAACTATTGCGAAAATTGTATTGCGAGAGAATTGTCTCGTTATTTATCAAAATTTGTATTTATACATAAATATGTGTATAAATATGTAAATAGGAGATATAACTTTACCATTGTCGGTCCCAAGTTCAAATAAAAAAAAAAACGAGTGTATCTCATCATTGTTTTTTAAATAAAAGAACTTTTTCGTTGCCAATTAGCAATATATTACAATCCATTTAAATCGAATTTAAAAATACAAAATGATTCGTGAAGACGATTAGTTGGAAAACAATAAATAATGTACAATATTATCATATTTTAAAGTTGTCATATTTTTCATGAAATTATTTTAACTTTTTTATAACAAATGTCCTAATGAAAAATATAATGTAATTAATGTTTTTGTGGTGCAATATTACTCGCATTTAATTCAATATGGAATCAGTTTTTATATCGATGAAGCATAACTGACAGTGATTTTATAACGATGCGAATAAGGACTTTACTGACTTTATTTTAATATTAATTTTTCCTTAAATCTGGCGTTATTATAATGATTATTTTCAGTTTCTACGAAGAAAAATACATAAGAAAATATAGAAATAAAATGATCTCTTAGTGGTTGCGAAACTCTCGAAAATTGGTACTCTCCTTTTATCAAATTAAAAAGTAAAACCCAAGTGGTATCATCTTTATTATTTATTTAATAACTCTAATTATAATATATGCATCATTTATATAAAAGATTTGATATCAACAACTGGCGAGTTAAATTCCATAAAATTTTTCGTATA
This sequence comes from Acromyrmex echinatior, assembly GCF_024713525.1. Classification (NCBI taxonomy): domain Eukaryota; kingdom Metazoa; phylum Arthropoda; class Insecta; order Hymenoptera; family Formicidae; genus Acromyrmex; species Acromyrmex echinatior. The sequence continues at coordinate 9,753,478 of NC_141867.1, forward strand.
ATTCATATAAAAGATTTTATATCAATCATTGAGGCTAAGTTAAATCCCATATCCAATAAATAATATTAATTCTAATGATATATGTATATTCATATATATGATGTATCAGCAACATGAAATATAAATACGATATAACATAGAAGTAACAACTCTATTTATACTATTATATAATATTATAATTATATAACTTTACTTTATACATATATATATATATAATACAATCGGATTACGAAACTATATATTAAATTGTTTCGTTATGTGTTATAATAAATAAACAGCATATATAACATTCATTACATATTATATAACAATTACTTCGTTGAGATTATATTAATATTATATAATTTAAATTATGGTTCTAACGTCGCGATCTCTACCCGCGACGTCGAGAAGCTCTGTGCCAGTCGAGCTTCGAGCTGTCAAGCGCGACAAAACGCAACACACGTGACAATTTGTACTTGAATCATAAGAATTTACGAACAAATGAATATTATTTGTGCTATAGAAGAATAATATTAGTGAATTTAGTCGCTTACATTACAAATTATATCAGTGCATTCTAAAAGCTGTTCCATGGAATTAGTGAAGTTAAATGTAAAAGTGATAATTGTTGAGTTTAATCTTTACATCTTCGATTTTGATTAAGTTTATTCAATGCGTTTTTGCACGAAATGAACGAATTCGGTAAATAAAGTATCGCTCTGCGTCGTAATGGAGATATTAATCGTTAAAGTGTAAACTATTTAGGTTAGAAAATTTTTGTCACATTGATGGCATAGAGATAAACAAGAGAACATGTAAGTGAGGTTATAATAAGTATTATCTGCTTCAGTATTACACAAATTCTTTGTTTTAAGAATAAATTCTCTGCTTTAAAAACACAATTTTTCTTCTTTAAAAATACAATTTTTATTTTAAACACCCTAGTAGCAAAGCCTGCGGAAACAGATTTTGAACAGGACTTACTACCAATATTTGATTGCAGAAAGCATTGCAATATAAATCATATCCAGAGTTTGTATTATCTGACATTGTCAGCAAATTACTGTCAGAAATATGAAGCATTTGCTGCTAGACATGCTTTGCATGATCCAGCAAATTGGTAGCAAAAAAATGAAAGTCCTGCATAACCTAACGGCAAATTGAGAGTAGATTGAGAGCAGAATATGAAGCAAATTCTATTTTTGCCACCATTTTGCTGGCATAATTTGTCAGCAGGCAAATATCGACAAATCTATAGCCAAAGGCGGACACAGATGATTATAGTTACGTAATCAAAGTCTGATCGAATTTGTTGCCAATTTAACCTCAAATTGTTAATGTTTTGCTATCAGGAATATATACAATTATTTTCTATATAATTTTTGTTTTTACAACAGAGAATTTGTTTGGATTATGGGTATTTGTTTGCTTTAAAAATAAATTCTCTGCTTTAAAAACAAATTCTCTACTGTACAAACAAAAATTATATTATATAAAAATAATTCCTATATAAATATTTTAAGACGAATTTGTGCGTTTTAAAACAGAATTTTTTTTAAGTAGAAAATTTGTGTTTAAAACAGTCTGAGAGAATTTGTGTAACCCTCAATGCCATATCGATGTAACAGATTTCCTCACCTGAATATCTGTCAACTTCAACAATTAATACCTCGGTTTGCGGAACAGAACGACACATTCTTCTGCCAGATTTATTCATTTCATGCAAAAACGTGTCGAATGAACCTAATTTTATCGGAAGTGAAGAGGTCGAACATAATTACCATAAAAATAAAATATATGAATATTACGATTAAATATTTCGAATACTCAATAATATTTATAAATATACATGTATTTATGTGCAAACTATGTATGAAATTTATAAATAAATAAATTAAAATCAATTATTATATATATCTTTTATATCCACGCAAAAACAATTTTTAGAGAATGTATTTTACACATGCGTTATAAAACCAGAATGTGATTGTTATGTTGCTATACATTATCCAAGGTCTGTGAATTAATTTTAAACGCAAGCAAACTATTCCATTTGTTTTCGCTTTAGAATTAATTCCAAGATCCTTTCTGGGAATAGTATGTGCAAAAAGCATTAAATTAAGCTAGGATAATGTATATAACAACATAACAGTCACATTCTAGTTTTATAATGATAACACAGCAAATTATTAGGTGTTGGAATTAATTCGTAGCGTTTTTTAATGAAAGAATGTTATTTATTTCACATGAGCATTAAAAAATACATTAATGAAAGTACTTTTAAAACTTATAAATACTTTGTAAAACGCTACGAATTAATTCCAACACCTAATATATTACTGTTATATGATTATTATAATATCTCAAGTTACATGTTATATTTATATTATATATGCTATGATTAGTGGGAAATTACAATTGACATGGACGTAGAATGTTATGTTTGCATTATTATATTCTCTGTTATATTTGTTATATGGAAGTAATATAATAGTAATATGTTTGTGTTTGCTGGGATCATTCACATAAAAAAATGACATTAACAAATAGCATCAAGTTAAATTCCATACTAACCACATCAAACAAAATAAAAAATATGATGAAATGCTGCGCTCCTTATATTCTTTCCTAAGTGGTTCTTATTTATGAATTTATGTATTTCCGCTGTGGTTTTCTGTCGGCAGAGATGCAAAATGCTCACTAATGAATAAGAGTAATTTCGCGTAAAATGGCGTAGAGAATGGCGTACTTCGTCACAAACTAAAAATTAAAAGTATTATACTTTGGCATAGAAACATGTACTTCAGGAAATGATTTTTTCGTGTAACTGCGTAGACTAGCGTAGTTTGGCATAATTATTTCTGTTGCCCAACTATCAGATTGTAGAGTGTAATTCTGCATAAAAAAGCGTAGAATGGCATATGTACTTACTTGAAATACTACGAAAAAATAAAAATTAGTGTTGTTCGGCATAGAAACACATAATTCAGGAAGTAATGATTATTAGTTACGCGTTCTTTGGCGTACTTTCTATGTCTAACTAGGTAAGACATTCCAAGTAAGCCATTTTACACTTTTTATGTAAAAACGCGTAGTTTGGCATAATTATTTTTGTGCTCAACTATCAGACTGTAGAGTTTGAAAAGAATATGAAAAACGTAGAATGGCATACTTTCTCGAAATACTATGAAAGAATAAAAATTAGTTGATGTAGTTTGGCATAGAACAGGAAGTAATGATTATTAGTTGCGCGTTGGCGTATTTTCTATGCCTAACTAGGTTCAAGTACGCCATTTTACATCTTCGCGTAACTTGGCATAGTTATTCCTACGTTTACCAACGCGATTTTACATAGAACGCTACAATCATAGAAGTAGATAGATGTACTTTTTAATGTACTTTGACATAAGAAATTTTTCTGTCAAGGTGCACGAAAAACTCAATAATGCACTTTATGTGCCGTAGGTGACTGCACCATTTCTTAACAGAAATCTATTCACCGTAGGTGACTGCACCAAGAAAGAATATCAAGTTATCTTTAAGGCTACATCAGTCACAATCAGTCAGAATGGCTTTTGGAGTGTCTCATGGCATGAATCTATATCATATATTATTTCAAACGACTGTAAAGTTGAAGTAAACATAGCTGCCACCTCGAATCAACATCTATGGCATGAATGTCTTGGTCACGTAAGTTTAAAGTCGCTTTTCAAGATGAACAAGAACTCCTGAATCTTGAATGAATCTCTCAAAACACTGAATTATTTTGTGAGCCATGTCAAATGGGAAAGCAGTACAGATGCTCGTTCAAGATTACAGAATCTAGAGACTAATGTCAGGAAAATTTATCCATATGAATGTGGACGGATTCATGTAAAATGAGTCAATAAGGAGATCGCGTTTCTATGTTATTTTTAAAGATGATGCATCAGGTTTTACACATATATACTTCCTTCGACACAAATCGGACGTCTTCGAGAAATTTAAAGAGTATTATGCTCTTGTAACGAACAAGTTCAATCGACCAATCAAGGCTATCAGAATGAATAATGGAAAAGAATATGTCAATAACAACATGAAATCCTTTTTGACGTCTTGAGGAATCCAGTTGGAATTGACAGCCTCTTATACGCCACAACATAATGGCTGTTCAGAAAGACATAGTAGAATACTAGAAGGCTCGTTACATGCTAAAAAACTACTACTTCGATTGTGGGCCGAGGCCCATGAACACACCCGTACATATATATAATCGAACTCCGTTATTTTACAAAGATGCTCGAACCCCATAAATATGGATCGGAAAACAGGCAAAGTTAGACTATTTCAAAACCTTTGAATGCGAAGCTTATGTCCATATATCAGAACAACAACAAAAAAAATGAGACACGAAATCAAAGAAAATGATATTCGTTGGATATCAAACAAAATCAGCCAATTATCGCCTCTATGATGTTAAAATAGGCACAATCAAAATAGCCCGTAATGTCACATTTAATGAGAAATGTGATCACACGGGTATTTCGAACGAAAATGAAATAACTCGTTACACCTCTGATCCAGGAAGAGAAAACAAAAATGATAAAGTTCAACAAAAGAAAACCGACATAGGAAATGTTGAGAAGTTAGAAGACGAAGAGACAATGAAAACACTACACGATGATATCGGCAATAATTCAAATAGAAAAAAAACCTCATCATAATCACAGAGATAGAGCGCTAATAAAGAAGCAGAAAAATACGAGGCAAATTTCACCGAACTGATCTGACGAAGAAACTGTACAGGACCAGACGCCAAAAAGTGAAAAGAAGCTATTAGAGAGGAACTTGATGCTCATCAAGTGTCAAGAATCACACTTGGTGACTGGAACCTCTATGCCACCTAATAGAACGATAGTCGGATGCAAATGGATCAGGGAAGGAATCATCAGATGGAAATCAGCCATGATACAAGGCTCGATTTTGTGCAAAAGATTTTATCCAAAAGGTCGGAAGAGAATATAAGGAAGTATTTGTTCCTGTAGTAAGGTATGAGTCAATCCATACAATCTATTACGGAAACTGAACATGACTTACAGATGGCACAATTTGACGTAAAGACCGACTTTCTTTATGAATTATTGATGAATTGAAAAGAAATACAGGGTTGGCCATATTCGACGGAAAGATGTTTTTTTTTCAATCATGGGAAAGAGATGTTAGATCGAGTAACGACATTTCCAATGATTGAAAAAAAAACATCTTTCCGTCGAATATGGCCAACCCTGTATATATGGATGTTCCGGAGGATCAGGTTTATACGTCGACGATGGTATGATATTTTTGGAAACAGAGGATGCGCTCAATACAGTTGCAAGGACATTTAAAAGTAGTTTTGATATTACTGTGTACAAAAACACTCATTGGGATTCAAATTGAGCATGATAAGGAGAATCACTGTATTTTCATGTATCAGAAGAATTATATTGAACGTATCCTCGTTTTAATATGAGGAAAGCAAAATCTGTGTGCCGATAGATCCTTATTCAATCGCCTCAATTATGAAAGATACCAAAAACGAAGAATATCCCTATCGTGAGACAAGTGGCTTTTTGATGTTTCCATCACGATTGAAACGTCCAGATATATAATAGCATTCGCCGTAAATGTTTTAAGCCATTATATCACATGCTATACTCATGCACATTGGAGCGCTGTTAACCGTATATTCAGATATCTTGCTGGAATCACTAAACTAGAGATTAGTTATAGAAAAACTATTGGGAGTACAAATTAGTTTGATCCGTTTTTTGTGTTCAAAAATGCATTTATTTCAAAACAAAATGAATGAACAGATTAATTAAAGTATTGTCCATCGCTGGCTACTACTTTTTCCCATCTCTCAGGCAATTTTCGAATTCCATCTCGAAAAAATGACTCGTCTTTGGAGGCGATCCAATTTTGGAGAAGTGAACCGGTAACTTGCCAAATCGTGCTGCATCCTTCGGAACAACCAATAATCAGAAGGAGCAATGTCCAGAGAATACGGCGGGTGCGGTAAAACATCCTATTTGAGCGTTTCCAAATATTTTTTTACGATTTTTGCGAAATGAAGCCGAGCGTTGTCATGAAGAAAAATAACTTTATCAGGTCTTTGCTCGTATTCCGGCCGTTTTTCTCGCAATGCACGGCTCAAACGAATCAATTGCAGTCGATACCGATCGCCCGTAATGAAATCGCCAGGTTTCAGCAGTTCATAGTAAACAACACCCTTTTGGGCCCACCAGATACAGAGCATGATCTTCGAACCATGAATGTTCGGCTTTGGTGTTGATGTTGAGGTCGATGGCAACGATTGACCGGGCTTAGCGTAGTATTTTTTCTTCTTGGGATTGTCGTAGAATATCCACTTCTCATCTCCAGTCACAAAAAACGATGCAAAAAACCTTTTCTTTGTTGTCTTTGAATCAGCTGTTCGCAAGTGAAAAATCGCCTTTCAACGTCTCTCGGTTTCAGTTCATAAGACATCCAATTTCCTTGTTTTTGAATTATTCCCATAGTTCTCAATCATACAGAAACGGCTTGTTGAGTTACTCCCAATGATTCTGCAAGCTCCTCTTGCGTTTGACTCTGATCTTCTTCGAGTAATGCCTCTAATTCTTTGTCTTCGAATTTTTTTGGCTGTCCAGAGCGAGACTTGTCTTCAATACTGAAATCTCCATTCTTGAAACGTCGAAACCACATGATTTATCAGTTGGAGCAGTGTCATAAACTTTGACAAGCATTCGAGCTTCAGCTGCACTTTTCTTCCAATTTAAAGTAGAAAATTAGAACCTCCCGCAAATGCTGCTTGGTTAACACAAAATTCGACATTTCAAACACAGTAAAAATCGAGGTTTTTGTATGAAACTAAAAGCGATATAAACTGAATATTATTAGTAGATGTCTAACCTCTCTGAAAACGCCAAAATCAGCTGTCACTATGAACCATTCACAACAGCCGGAGCTATCTTTTGGAAAACGAACCGAATTAATTTGTACTCCCAATAATATAGTAACTAATATAAGTAACTAATATAAGTAAACTAATATAAAGGCAGACCTACTTGCTTACTTGGATGCAGATTACGCTAGGGATCTAGTCACCGGTGTTCCATATTGGGATATATTTTTATGCTCTCATGATTCTATTTCTTGGTGTTCACAACAAAAATTAGTCTCCTTGAGTACGACTGAAGCCGAATGTGTAGTGGCAAGTATGGCGAGTAGAGAGTTGATTTGGCTTCGAAGATTTCTAAGTGATATTCGTATCCGAGTAATAAGGCGACTGATCTATTGATTGATAATCGAAGCACGATAGAGCTAGTTAATAACTCAGAATTTCACCGCAGAACTAAACATATAGACATACACTTTCATGTTATTAGAGAAAAACTCATTTATGGCGAATTGTGCGTAAAATATGTTAAATCAGAAGAACTGTATGCAGATTTTCTAAGGAAAAATTTATTGCATTGTTGAATGCAATAGGAATGTGTAGACTAACATAAAAACACTCGAACAGGAAAAGTGTTGAGAATATTCAGCATACTTTTAAGCACGTTTGAAACTCGCGTTCCAAATGTCCGTGAACCAAACTACTCTCATTTTGTAACACATTCTCTAGCTTCTACTTGCTCTATGCTTTACTTATTTACTTACATATTTGCTAACTTCTCTCTGCCTTTTTTTTATGTGATGTTATGTTCCCGCCTTTCATACGTTACGTTTCTACCTTTTGTACGCTTTCTGTTACTATAACTATTTTGGGACATTACTGTATCATTATTAATAAAAGAGAGATACTATTATATTACTACGCGATCTTTTATGTGCTGCCTGCGCCATTGCGATAGACATCCAACTTCCATACTTAACAATTATTATAAATAAATAGTTCAATAACGAATAAATCGCTTTGTCATTTTCATTTCCTAGCACAATTCTCGTAAAGGTCTCAAAATTCCAAATTTTAGCAATAGAAACATTAATTTCTAAAGCGTCAAATATTCGATGGCTTGGTGCGCGAGAAGTGGGGACTGCTTAGCAAGAACCCTGCATCCAGCATACCGCCGTGAGTTTTTAAACGTCATAACTCGAATGTGCAGGCAACTGATCAGCGCTTCTAGCGCCATCTAGTGCCAGACGATGCAACTGTACATTCTGAGAGCTGGTTGATGACAATGACAATACCCAGCAAACACAAACATATAACTATTATATTGCTTCTATATAACGGAATATAATATAACATGTACATAACATTCTACGTCCACGTTAGTGGACGTTGTAATTTTCCACTCACGAATTATTGCAGCTATATAATATAAATATAAATATAACATGTGACTTGAAATAGTATATAATAAACGTATAACAGTTTTATAATTTGCTGCATTATTGTTATAAAACTAGAATGTGACTGTTATACATTATCTTGGCTTAATTTAATGCTTTTTGCACATATTTCCAAAAAAGGTCTTGAAATTAATTCTAAAGCAAAAACAAACGGAACGGTTTGCTTTCGCTTAGAATTAATTCAAAAATCTTTTCTGGGATTAGTACATACAAACTACATTCCCTGAAAATTGTTTTTGCGTGGATATAAAAAACATATGTAATAATTGATTTTAATTCATTTATTTATAAACTTCATAATTTGCACATAAATACATATATATTTATAAATATCATTACTGAGTATTCGAAGTATTTAATCATAATATTCATATATTATACTTTTATTTGTTGAGTTAATTAATTGTAATTGTTGAGTTTAACTTTCTCACTTCTGATGTTAATAAAATTAGGTTTATTCGACGCGTTTTTGCATGAAATAAATAAATCTAACAAAAAAACGTGTCACTCTTCTCCGCGAATCGAAGTATTGTTGAAGTTGATAAATATTTACGTGAAAAAATCTGTCACATCGATGGCATTGAGGGTTATATAAATTCTCTGTTTTATTTAAACATAAACTTCCTACTTAAAAAACAAATTTTCAGTTTTAAAAACTAATATAAAATAAAATAAGGTAAATAAATTTTATCTAAAATAAGTCTATCGTAAACAATTTACTTATTTAATTTCATTTTATTTAAAAATGAATTATTTATTATTTACAAAAATTTTTTTATTTGACATAATTTTTATATATCTTTATTTATTAAGATATTTAATGTTGAAAATAAATTACTAAAGAAGATAGATTTCTAAGCAATTTTGGTAAAAGAATGTATCGTTTAAACTTATTATTGTAGAAGATATGACTGACAGAGAAAATAAGCGTTTTTTAGACGTTTCTTAGGCTTAAAAAAAGCTGATTATTGTTCAATAGAAAAAAGTCTAAAAAGGCTTTTATTTTATATTAGATCTTATTTGATTTATTTATTTATTTTTATTTATTTTATTTTATTTATTTTACTTCATTATTATTTTTTTTTATTTCATTGTAGATAGATTTATTTTGTATATTTGATATTTTATTTTTATTTTATTTTGATTTTATATTTGATTTGATTTGATTTTGTTTTATTTAGTTTATTCATTAATTTTATCTTAGATATTTATTCTATTTTATTTTGTGTTACATAGATATTTTATTTTCTATTAGATTTTACTCAATTTTATTTATTTACTTCACTTATTTATTTTATTTTATTTTAATTATTAATTTATTTTATTTCATTTTATAATAGATATTTATTTTATGTTGGATAGGTATTTTATTTTATATAATATTTCATTTTAATTTATTGTTTATTTACTTGTTTACTTATTTATTTATTTATTTATTTATTTATTCACTCTTTTATTAATTTATTGATTTATTTATTAATTAATATGAAGAATTAGAATAAATTTTCAATCGGGAGAATGCAAGCGCGAAAATGCTATGACTATATATGTATTCTCCTGCATATTCCGGCTACGTGCTCTCTGATTAATCATCAATAACTCGGTAAATAATGACCTGAGCCAAAACTTGTGAAGGAACTTTCAGTTAAAAATTTCATCCTCTTTCATTCTCTAAAATATTAATGAAAGAATAAAATAATCGCTAGATTTTCATAGAGGGCGGACTAAACTGAGTCGAAAAGTACCATTTTACAAGTTTCCCCCATAGTTAAATTAAAATATTAAATTCTTAAAGATAGCCGAATATATGCGCCCGACCTACTATTGCAAAATGTATACGCTTACCGATCACTTGACACGCGGACTATGGGAAATAGCCTGGCAAGCGCGCCGTCTGAACTATGGAGGCTCGCGACGGTATGCGCGGCATGGGGCTCTTGCCAGGCAGTTACTAAAAAAAATTCTCAGAACTCTATGAAAGAAAATAATTTTTGTCTCTTGCTGTTTTTCTGTAAAGTTGATAGTACTTAAGTTAAATGGAGCGTGTCTTGATCGCAATAGTGGCTCCCCATCATTTCATCAGCGAGAGGCTCCTCACATTGGTCAGAAAAATGATGGGGAGCGAAGAGGCATGGGTGGCGGTCTCCTTCTGCAAGCAGGTGATGCGGCAAAAGGTGAAGGCCGAAAGAGAAAGAGAAAGAGAAAGATGGGGAGAAAGAAATAGGGAGTGAGACCTCGTGCAGTTGGGGGGCGCCGCAGGTGTAAACCAACGCAGCGGCTCTTGAGACGAACGGCACCTCGCCCTAATAGACACAGGGTGACAACCGCCCTGCCGCTCACTCGCACGCGGTAACGGCAGAACGAGGTTGGGACTTGCGGACAGAACCCAACTTAACTGCTCCTCTCTAACCCCGCTAACTTGGTGAGAAGGATCGTATCATAACAAACGCTACATATTCGCGCCCGCCGCCCGTGACGAAAGTGTGTGAGCCCATTGACCAAGCCTGGATGGGCAAGGGGGTCTAGATCCGAGCGGGAACTCGGAATTCGGCTTTGTACCCTCAAAACAAGGACAGGATATCTGGAAAGGAAATTGGCCCGATCAGGGTGCTGGTGATTCTATAATAAGAGTCGACCGTGGCTGATAGGTCCGAGAGCATCCTGGAAGAATGCTGCACGGGGCGCCTCCTACGAAAGGCCTAGGAAGGACACTGATGGGAGTTTTAATTAGAGTGCAAGTCCCACATAACTCTCGGTTCCATTCCCGCAAGCCGAGGATATGAGTAGGCGTTTCTCTCGCCGCATAGTGGGCCAAGGATCCCAAAAAATGGCCAAAATTCAAAATATTGATAGATTTGAGTGAAACTCGGTATTTAGGGATTTTTGGGATTGCTGATGTCGAATCTGATGTCAAAAGCAAAAAATTCAAAATGATGGATTCAATATGAATTGCAAAATTTTGACGGATTTACGTGAAACTTAATGTCTAGAAGTTTTTGGGATTGCTAATTTTGAATCTGATATTAAAATAAAACATTTTAAATGACGCAATATAGTGAATCTAAACTTAAAAACTAGCAGAATTTGTGTGGAAATTTTCCATAACTTTTTTATGTTGCTAAGTGCAATTCTTAAAATTAAATGTTACTCGTATGATTAGTCTACAATATTATAGTTTCTAGAGTCTACCACGAAGAAGTTATAGTGCGATTTTAGACTCCTTGGGTGCTTGTTTTTCATAAGTCCTCTTGTATGTATACTGCTCGCTCGCTCGCGATATTTTGTGATATTTATAAGGAGTATTCGTGCAATAATTTAAACATTTTATTGACATTTGTACATTCTACGGCGATTTTCTTAGTAATCCGAAATATTCGGTACATTGGGAATACGAATCGAACTTTCTATGAATATTTAGCGCTAGCTGGGAAAGTAGTTGACGAAATAGTGTGAAGAAAACCAATGTTAATTTTGTTTCGCTGTATAAGACTGAAATTTTTTCTATTTTGAATCCACCATTTTGAATTTTTTGCTTTTAATATCAGATTTAAATCAGCGACTACAAAAACCACTAAATACCGAGTTCCATGCAAATTCATCAACATTTTGAATTTTTGCCACTTTTTGGGATCAGCGCGGCAGCGATTCTCACGCACAGATATGTTTGAAATAAATTTTGAGCTTCTAGATGTCAAATATCGCATATTTATCGCATATCTAAGTGAAAAACTATTTCTATAGGAAGGAAATGTAGGAGAATGTTTATTAGGGTGGGAGGAGAGAGGGGGATAGGGAGTTCTTATAAATTGTTGCTAAAAATTTGACACTTTATATCTTTCCTTACTACAGTATGTATTATTTTAAATTATTTTAATTATTGACCATTTTGCAAACGTTAACATCCTTGGAGATAAAATTAACGAATAGGCACTTTTATATTACCAGCATATTTCAAAATATACGATATATTTTTATCAATTGCACGTTTGTCTTTTTAAACGATTTTTCAATTTTAAACGACCAAAAAAATACCTTATTTATGTTCGTAAAACTTGTGTTTTTACTACTTTCATTATTGTACAATAAGATAATATAATTCTTTACATCAATATTAAAAGATGAATTTTGGCCACTTTTTGGAATTCTTGGCCCATTGTGCGTCGTCCAAAAAAAAGTATTATACTTAAGTTACAAATCATTATTCGATGAAAACCAATATTCGATTTTTATTAATTATTATTTTGTTAACTATTGCTAAAATTGTAAAATGATAGAGGACTTTTCGACTTAGTTTAGTCCGCTCTACCTGGATACGAAACATTTGGCGATAGTTCTATCTTTATAAAGTCCTCGATATAACTATGTATAGGAGAAACTGGAACAACTGGATATCATGGATCATCGATTGTTTAACATAATCTAAAATGTTTAATCATTACTACTGGTACAATACTGTGGACAACTTCGTTGCCCCTTTTTTTATCTAGGTAGCAGTGATTAAATTCCAGATAATACTTCAGATTAGGGGACCTCCTCCAATAACCTTGACATATGTTATTAAGGGAATGACTCTGAATAATCTCCGATAAGTTTTGTCGCTTGTTATTCGTTAAAAAATTATTTTATTCTTATTAACAAAAGAAGTTTAAACAAATAATCTCATTTCAATACTTCCACGCGAAGCGACTTTCAATCTTCTCCCCCCCCCCTGCATGCGACTTTCCAAAAAAAATAGTCAATCTCGGAAAGTTGTGCGTCCCCAAGTAGAGGGGGATGTAGGGTGGAAGTCGCTTCGCGTGAAGTCGTGTGCTCCCAAACAGAAGGGGAGATGAGATGGGAGTCGCTTCGCATGGAAAGTTGTAAAATACTTATACTTTAAAGCAGAAAATTTTTGTTTCATAGAAAAAAGTAGAAAAAAGATATTATTTTTTAAACTTCTTTTTTAAATAACTTTTTAACGAATAACAAAGCGACGACTAAAACTTGTTGGAGGTCATTGACCGTGACAACATATATCAAAGTCAAAGTCATCGATGGAGGGAGGGTCCCCTATCTAAAATATTTTCCAAATTCCATTATATCGAAAAATATCGATCATTAATCGTTTTCGTGGTGTAATAATAACTTTTTAATCGCATAAAAATATTTTATTTGTTTTTGTAGAAAAGATACATGTATGAAGATAAGAGAGGTGCAAATTTTTACGCATCTTTTCTCATCTTACTACGTTACAAGTAATAATCTAACATTTTTCATTCATTTTTTATCATTTTTTATTAAATGTATAATTAAATGTATAATTGTAGTATGAGTCATACATTAAATATTTATGATGAAATGGGACAATAAAGAAGGCATATGTATTAAAAGAACAGTTTATACTTCTAAGCAATTAACTTTATTTTTTCGTAATAAATTTTTTATCTTATATTAATGGTTATTTCTCATTCACTTTTTCTTATAATTTTCTATATATATAGTATTATTTAATAATTATTAATTGTAATTACATTTTATTGTATTAGTAACTGTGCTAAGAATGTGCAAGTTAATTAAAAATATTTGTCAACTTTCGTTATCGTTATTTCTTGCATAATCTTACCATTTTATGTGTGACTTATACCCTGGATATGAGGCGTCATGGATCATTTCTTAAAAAATACATTTTTTTTTAACTAATAAATATTTTATTAAGTATATTTATTAAATTTTGAAATAAACATTATTATACTTTAATTATTAAAAAAATGAAAATAAAAATTTTTATATTTAAAATAATTATAAAGTGAGATGAGGGCAATTGAGAGCAAACGCATTAACGCGTATTTTTATATTTAATTGTACTTTTAAAAGTAAATTTTTGTGACTCGTGATGCCCCGATCCTATATATACTGCATGTATGAAATTCTAAATAAGTCATTTAATGATTAACTGAAATAAGAGTAAAAAATGACTTATGAAATCACAATTATTTGTAACAAGCTGCAAGAAATCTGTTTGTGTAACAGAAAGACTGTTTGTGTATAGAAAAATACACATTTAATCTTAAAAATAAGCATAATAAAGTTTGCTCATTTATTTATTGATTTTGGAAATTGCAATTTTTTTTTTAAATCGAATATATATATATATATATATAATAATTATAATCTTAATTTATTTTTAAGCAATGACAAGATATATATACATGTTGTTACAATTCTTACGTATTAAATCTTATTATTATAATTTTTTAAAGTGTTATTTATTTTTCCATTCTTCAGTCGTTTTTACTTTTACAAACATCAAGTATGATTTTTTGAAACTATTTCAATAACTTACAACGCATTGTGTATTATAATAAATATATATATAAAAAAACTTTCTTGTGCTTATTTACTTATAGAACTATTGATTTCTTCACAAATTTTTTTCTCGCCAGCACTTTTTTTCTGTATTATTATTCTTTCAACATCATCTATCTATTATGTACGATTCATTATGCATTATTTGACTTTTAATAGCGTACATATTGACATAGATATGTAACTGCAATATTTATTATATAATATAATTACATAGCGCAACACGTTTTACAAAATTTTATAATTAAAATGCATTGAAATTGGTGAAAATCTGGCTACATGTGTCCTTATTCAATAGCTGCAATGCAGGTTGCGTCGTAGGGCAGCAATCGATTTAACGAGCGTGGATACCGAGGTAGGTACGTGGATGCTTAATACCCTTGAATACGAAATTTGTAATTCGACCTTCAAGCTGACGACTCTCAAAATAGATAATCGAATGCGCATGTTTATTTTTGGTCGTTCTTAATTATATAAATAGAATGTCATTACTCGATCCAAGGGAAACGAATCACGGAGATGCGTATGTCTCGCGTCAGAATATCATTTCGCTATACAAATGATTGTTTTCACCATTGTGAACGTATCATATTATGCTATCAATAATATGAAAAAAAATCTCGTAATGAAAGTGGCTCTTCTTGTTTCCTATACCTTTCCTTTTTCAATGTGTATAAATTAAAATAGTGCTTCTTGTTTTTGTACTTTTTTTTTTCAATACATAAATAAGAGCTAAGATTTTTATTTTGTAAATATCCTTTTTATATTTAAAGACATTTTTATGATATAGAATAAGATCTCTTTATGCTTAAAAAAATAATTTTTGCATTTGTATGACATTTTTATGCATAAAATTATTTATCACCATTTTTTAACAATAGTATTTTCTGTTATTTTTCAATTTTCTTTCATCATACGAGTATTCTGTGACTTATTTCTGTGACTCTTATCTTCATCTGCTACTTTGAATTAGAATATAAAATTGGATTTTGATAAATTATTGACATAGAAAAAATTATTAACATAGAATTTACGAAATTTGAGACAATAAATGCCGCATAGAATGTTGAATATTTTCGAATACTCGCGTGAACTGAAGTAGAAACCTTGAGACGTTGCAATTGAATAACGCCATCCTGGTTACGTAAGAGACCATCAGCAAGATTGCTGTAGCGAAGAATGTGTTGTGCTATTCGTTTGTTTCCATATACTGTTGCAATCATAACAGTACCAAGATCAGCACAGAGGTACGCGATATTAGCATTCATCATTCGTTTTTCACTGTTGTATTTGATCGTATCATTGATTTCTACAATTTTCATGTTATATCACTCCATTATATCACTCCGCGTTAAAATAATAGAAAATAAAAATGAAACAGTATCGACTTTTATGTTTTTACTTAAATAATTGCAATCTAAATAAAGATTTACGTATAAGCTTGTTAGTGGATTTACCACTCGCAAAGTGACTTTAGAACAATCAATTTGTAATAAGAGCAAACGTCCTTCAAAACTTTAAAAATTTAATTTCTTTTTCAGAATATAATTAAATTTGTTATTGTGACAGATAGGCATTTTTATATTGAATATTTATTAACCGTGTTAATACGCAATAAAGCATTCAACGTATTGTTTACATATATGTAAGTATATGTACATAAAACTTGATTAGTTATAAAAAGCATTATTTTTAAATATGTCATATATATATATATATATATATATATATATATATATATATATTGTAATATGATATATTCATACATAGGATCTTTCACAATTCGTGACCGAAATTTTAATAACATATTCCTGACTTAAAAATAAGAAAAAAATCTAATAAATAAAAAATAAGATATAAATGTCGATTAATAATTTTTAAATTAATAGTGGTTAAAAAATTAACTAATCACGAAGCTGACATTTCGCGCGCTCAGGGATGGTACATCTCATAAGCGAATGTTTGTACGCCTATGTACATCCCATGTGAGATTGAAGTAATAACGTATACAATAATGTCTGTAATACTTCACTAATCATGTTTAAACATAAAAAATAATTACATATACAACATACATAACATAAAAGTATTACAGAATATTAAAAATAATAGTATGTATAACGAATTATTTATATATATATAATTAATTTATATATATTTATAATTTATATATATACGAATTAATTTAAAAACTATTATAGCCTCGACATTTTCGTATTAGGCTTTTTGTCTTATTTTTAAATCAGGAGTAATGTTATTAAAATTTCGATGGGATAACCTATATATTTTATATACTTCAATCTAAATATGATATTATAATAAGAGAAAATGAAGTAAATGCTAAAACATATATTATTAAAGCATGTAAAAATTCAAATTTGGCCGTAACAACAAGAGCGGTCACATATGCATATAGGTACATAATGAGAATAAATTTAATTTTTGAATAATCAGTATGTGAATTGTTTGCAATGAATATGTTCCAATGGATCAGTGTTCCGACGTGTAAAAAATTCAAATCAAACAACTATATGACCTTTCTCAAATATACCAACTAAAATCTGTACTTAAAAATAAATATTTTACTTTTTTGAAGTAATGAATAAAAAAATTGAGAATGGATACTTTAGACAATCTTTTTCCTGGCTTAAAAATTCTTTTCATATATGTATTGCTGCATGAAAGTGCTCCTATAACGATTAACGATACAAAAAACAATTACACCTCAAGCAGATAAATCGTAATATAAGCATTTTTAATTCAAATTCAATAAAACTGGTACGCAAATAATAAATGAAAAATTATAAAGTTTTTGAAAAAAAAAAATTTGTTCAATTAAAAACAATAAATAATTATTTACTTTAGGGAACATTATTCTGACCTTAAAATGAGTGATCTCCAATAAGTTTTAGGTGAAGATTACTGTTCGTTAAAAAAATATTAATAAATTAAGTTTAAAAAATAATGTCTTATTTCTGTCACATATAATATCAAAAAGTACCTTGTACTCTTTCTGCTGGAAGGCTGGAGCGTACGTATAACTTTGACAACATACTATATGTCAATTATGATCAAAATCATCTGCACGGTGTCACTAAAGTAAATAATCATTTAAAATAATATTTAACAGCTGTACAACAAATGTTATATAAAAGAAGTTATTGTTAAATATATACATATATACATATATTACATGTAAAAAAATTTGCATAAATTTAGATGTAATGTATATTAACACTTAGTTGTTTTAAATTAAAAACAATTCTATTGTGTTCTTACAATATTTGAACGTATTACTTTAAGTACAATTAGAAATGAAACCGTTCTAAAGAGAACATTAAAAGTTCGGTGTAATGCTGGATTATTAAGTAATTGTGCCCAATGTCGAAAATCGGTTGTATTACCTTTCAATATATCTTATCAATAATGATAAGAGTTTGAGAAACAAACTTAAAGTTTTGACTGAATATGAAATTGCACGCGAAAAGAGCGTCTAATCAGTTTTTATGATTTAAAGCTTATTGTTGTATCTATATCTGATATTTAATTTTCAATGTAATATATAATAATACATAATTATTCTTTCCAACATTTCATAGTTTCTTCATTTATTAGAAATTTGTATATAACACAATTTATATAAACTTCTCTATTGGAATTAAATAAAAGCAATGTAATGAATTATCTTATATTTCATCTTTTTGCAATGTCTTTGGTAAAGGTGTTACCACACTACTTATAATTATAATCAGAGAAACTTTAATTAACTATTTCGAAATTTCTTAAGTCTACAAATTTAATAGAAAATTTTAGAAAATATAATTTTCTAATTTACTTATTAATAATAATTTTGTACTTTAATCATAATAAGTTTATTATATTATTATAGATAAAATTTTATGTTTATATGTATAATTAAATACATGAAATTTTGTTATGTCTTTGATCGTAAAAAAAAGAGAGAATTTAATAAATAAATAATCAAATTTTTCAAAATTTATTCATCCATGGAAATATTCAATAATTTCACGGTATACTGATATTCTGAGTTAGATGCATTTGTTTATTTTCATAACATTAAAGAAGTTAATTCAATTAATTTCTTTGAGCAAACAATTTAAGTTTTATTAAACATCTTTAATTTTTATTTCTTCATTTACTCATCACTATTTTACTCGCTTTCTCATTTATTCTTCTTATTCATTCTTATTCTCTCTCTTTCTCTCTCTCTCTCTCTCTCTCTCTCTCTCTCTCTCTCCTTTCTTTCAATCTGCATACGCATGCATGCATGCACACACGCACGCACGCATATATATATTATATATATATGTATATATATATATATATATATATATATATATATACTACTGTGGGCAAAAAGTATCGATAATTTGTTTGTTTTTCAAAAATTCTTTATTTATTCATCCACATTCTTATCATCCCCCTCAAAGTAGTCCCCCCCGGTTGCAATGCAACTGTGCCAACGCTTTTTCCAATTTTCGAAACATGCCGCATAGTCGTCTGTAGGTATGGCCCGCAGCTCACTCGTCGTTTTTTCTTTTATCTCTTCAATCGTCTCGAAACGGTGTCCACGGAGTGGCCTTTTGAGTTTTGAGAACAGCCAGAAGTCAGATGGTGCTAAGTCAGGCGAATACGGTGGTTGTGGAATGATATGAGTTGAGTTTTTGGCGAAATGGTCACGAACTACGAGTGATGTGTGCGCCATTTTGGCACCAATCGCGCTTTCACTTTTCGGAGGCCCAAATGGTCGCTCAAAATGATTTTGACTGATCCTTCCGATATGCCAACAAGATCAGTAAGGTCTCGGACAGTCAATCGACGATTTTCGAGCACCAAATCTCGGATTTTTTGGACGTGAATCACATCAGTTGATGTGGATGACCGTCCGGCACGTGGCTCGTCTTGAACGCTCTCTCGGCCCTCTTTAAACATTCTGTGCCATGCAAAAACTCTTGCTTGTGACAAAGCGCCATCACCGTACGCCTTCTGACACATTCTCAACGTTTCGGCTGCAGAAATTCCATTCCGGACACAAAATTTTATCGCACTTCGTTGTTCCATAATTTCAGACATTTCAAAAAACGACAAATCACTTTTTACGTGCTTACAAACAGACGCTTATCTCAAACACTAATGACTATTTTGACGTGTACCTTGGCGCAGCTGTCACTGACAGAATTGCCAACTTCAAAATAAATTCGGTTGTCCCTATCGGAAACCCCGGGAAATTTAAATTTGAAATTATCGATACTTTTTGCCCACAGTAGTATATATATATATATATATAGAAAATCATATATGATATAAAATACAAGCTATTTTTTACATGACATTTATAAAATCTGTCTATAGTATAGGGGACTACTATTATTTTATTAATTGCTAAAATCTTTAATACATATATGATTAATCATTAATTTATTAATGATAGTTATAGATAATAATTGTGTGTAATCACGATACTGGAAAGTACTATTATGGCATTGGTAGTAATTTACGTAACACGAGCAACAACAATAGCCGAAATGACAATGTTTGATTCAGTTAAGGAAGTGGAGCGTAATATCAGTTGAAGCGCGAAGTTGTTCGTGATAAATCTGAAGCTGGCAAGCAATATAAATTCTCGTCTAGCACTCTAGTGATTCGAACTGTACAGATAATTGAAGAGCTTGTTGCAAAATCCAGATAAGTATATTTTAAATGTGTATTTCTCGAAAGAACAAAAGTTAGAATAATTAATTTTGATGCATTTTTTTCACACGTTATTTATTGTAGTATTATACATAAATTTTTCTCTATATATTGTATACGGAATCTAATAAAATCAATGTAAGTGTATGAATTTATTTCAAGTGAATTGATTTGATTTATTAGCAATCACTTTAAAATCTTATTATTATTATATTATATTAAAGGAAAATATATATGAGGGCAAGATGAAAAGTTCTCAGCCTAGAAAGTGAAAGAATAAGTTTTTTACTTTAAAAATACATTTATTTGTAGCAGTACCATCTATGTTAGGCCGAGAACTTTTCACCTTGCCCTCGTATGTAGACTTACATAATCGGAATCTATACGGTCTATTTAAGCTTTGTGACATTTCTAATTTTGTTAAGTACAAATTGTAAAAACTAATAGTTTAAAAGAAGAAATATTTTTAATAATTAAAAAAAATAGAAGACAAATATTTATATGAGTGAAAAAAATTTTAAGAAAAATTAGCATTTAGATCATATTGAGGATATATGTTCCGAGTATATGCTTAATCCTTCTTTGTAAAAAAATGTTATACAAAATGGAAAATAAAATGGTTCAGTGTTACTTTTATGAAATTGTAAGTTTAACATATATTTATTAATATGTAAGAATGCACGAAAAATTATTTTATAAATAATTTACCTATCTATTTATTTACTTGTCTACTAATCTATTCGACGTTTAGCATGTGAATTAGAATCCATGGTTTAAAATAACAAAAGTATTAAAAAAGCGTTATATGTACATTCAATATGCCTAGATTGGTAATATCAGTTTTACATTATAAAGAGAGTTTCATTTTTTCAATTGTAAACTCTTTTAATTGTAACAAAACGTTTGTAACACGAAAATGTAAACTATTATATATATTGTGCTATAAAATATAAATATGCAATGATATAAATTACAAAAATGAATAACCATCTTTTAGTAGTTATAAAAAGCAATTACTTACATACCTATAAAATATTACACCTACGATCACAATGTTCTGCATTTTGCTTTACTGAACAAACTAATAGAACAATTAAATAAAATTAAATTAAACTATAAACTGATCGAGTAAAATGAATAGTTAGCTGTATAACTAATTGGATGATGGCAAAAATTCATGTCAGATCAAAAAAAATTTATATAAATTCAAGATGTAATATTTTATTTAAATTGGCAGATTACTATTCGATACAGCAAAATTGTA
This sequence comes from Acromyrmex echinatior, assembly GCF_024713525.1. Lineage (NCBI taxonomy): Eukaryota > Metazoa > Arthropoda > Insecta > Hymenoptera > Formicidae > Acromyrmex > Acromyrmex echinatior. The sequence goes on from NC_141867.1 coordinate 9,775,157, forward strand.
GTTTTCAAAATGTGTTTCTTGAATTGTGATTATTTTTAATGGATTTATGAGCAATCAGTGTCAAAATGATCCTTTTATTTAATTTGTGATAACTCAGAAACAAAAAATCTTCGGAATATTTAAAAAAAAAAGATTTTATAGAAAAAACTAAGCTTTTACATTAAAAAGTAATTTTTGTAAATTTTTTGAGGCACGTGACAGATTTACAAAGTAAGAAGAAAAGAGTGACCAAAAAAAGGTGATTTTTTTTTGGGCTCTTAATTTTTGGATTGAACTATGTGTCAAATAATACTCTACAATGAGATATTAATTAAGTTATTAAATTTCAAGGTAATATTTGTTATCGTAGTTGGAGGGCAGAAGGGAGGGTCACGTATCACGTCTGCGAAAATCCGTTTTTTTACATTCAAAACAAATTGATATAAAAAATTACCAGAATAAGTGTGATATTCAGTTGATCTTGTTTTCATCAATTAAATCAATTGTGATCTTGCCTTTATAGGCTGGGTCGGGAGCGACGTACTTGCACACACCATTTATATCGATTAATTCCTAATCATTTTTAACTGCTTTACCCATGAGATTATATTATTTTAAATCAGTTAATTAGCGATATGAGCAATTGATATATCGGTTGGCTCAACCTTTTTAAAATTCCGGACCTCGTAGATCTATGATAATGAACTTTGACCCTTCGCAGCTCTGATAATAATTGTCACCTCATCTTCAAACTTCTCTGTGATTGATGTTTCAATATAAGATAAAATTTAGCACACAGTTCTATAAAATGGGCGAATTTTTCGGTCACTCTTTACCATTTTATCCAGTTCGTATTTTACTATTTATTAAATTCACTGTATATTTACTCATAAATAGCAAGTAAGACATATTGGATACCAGACATATACAAGGACTGAGATTATTCTATATATATTATTTAATTGCGGATTTGATAGTAGACAAATAATTTAATACTTTAATTAATCTACTATTCTAAGAATGTTTAATACGATCAATTTGTCTACTTTCATATATTCCTCTTATTATTTATTATTTTTAATAAGTAATACAAAAACAATACAGTTAGACAAATAAATAAATAGCTAAATGAAGAAAGAGGGGGAATGGAGAGGGAGAGAGAGAGAGAAGGAGAGGAAGAAAGATGGAGGGAGGGAGAGGGAGAGGGGGGAAGATGGAAGGAAGGGAGGGAGGGAATGAGGGGGGGAGAGAGTAACTATTAATTATAAATTTTCAATTTGAAGATATATTAATGACTACTTATCTACTATTAAAATTAGCAATTCCTGATCATACTTTATTCATGGAATTAAACTTGATTTGACGTTCTTCTTCTTACAAAGGAGTAATTAATTTAAAACCATGATATTTACATTCTTCTTTTGAGAGTTTTTTTTTCGCTAAAAAATTAAGTAATTTACACATTTTTGCCGTTATTGCTATTAATCAAAATAAATGCCATTTTATTTGGCATACTTTGCAGTATGAAATATAAGATAAAGATAGTAACGAAAGTTACTATCTAACATAAATTCAGTTTTTACATTCAATACCGTTTCGAGGTTATCTCGAAAATAGCGCTTGTCTTTTACATTATTACATTAAAGTATTATTACATTATTACATTATTACATTAAAGTATAAATTTGTTTGTAGCAAATCTTTCACATTCAAGTAACTATAAGATAATAGATAAAGACGATAAATATTGATGCCAAGCAAGTTCTTTTGCTATTGATGACTCTTTGATGAAGTATGTATGTATTGCTACTTCTATGACTTATCGCTCATATGTTAACGACTTTCATAGCCGGTTTACTGTATCTTATCGGTTTTAACTAACGTTTGACCTTGAAGATGTTACCCTTTACTTTAAGCTTTGATAAACTTATATGCAGACAAATATTTAAATGGAAAATATAATATTAATAATATTACAAGCAATCATTATAAATTCAATACAGTCTAATATTTAAATATTCCAATATATTTAAATATAAACGAATAATATAATTTCTTTTTCTTGTAACATAGCAATCATTTCTTAAAATATATTAGGTGTTGGAATTAATTCGTAGCGTTTTTTAATGAAAGTGTTATTTATTTCACATGAGCATTAAAAAATACATTAATGAAAGTACTTTTAAAACTTATAAATACTTTGTAAAACGCTACGAATTAATTCCAACACCTAATATGTTTTATTATAATTTACTTTGTTATATTTTATTTTATATAAATATAATTTTCCCTAAATAATTATAATTAATAATTATTTGTAGGATGTTTAATAATTAATTGTTTAATTAATTTAATTGTTTTTAAAATATTAGAAATATTGAACAAAAATTTTATAAATTATTCTTACATATGTTCGGAAACTTATGACAAAATCCAACATGAAGTCATTAAAAGTTAAAGTATAAAGATTTTAACTTGCATTTGCAATAAATTTATTCTACTTTATGAAGAATGTGATAGTTTACTATATAATTAAAGTTTTATTGCATAAAAAATTCTCAAATTAAATATTTTATTAGATTTAAATAAAGAAATTCTCTCTCTTTCTCTTCCTCTCTCTCTCTCTCTCTCTCTCTCTCTCTCTCTCTCTTTCTTTCTCTCTCTCTCTTCTTTTCTGTCTTTCTTTCTCCCTAAAAAAATTTTTTTTATAAGAAAACATTTTCTAAGCTTGAAATGGATAAGGGTAATTTATTTAAATTAATAAAAAAATAATTTTAGATTATATAAAAATGTAAACACAAAAAGCTTAAAAAAAATTCAAATATTTAAATTTTTATAGAGCGTCGGGAATCAATCTTATAGTTTAAATATGGCTTTGGTTAAATGAAACGTTCTATTATTTTCGAACGATATTCTTTATAAAAAGAATATGTAAAAACTATATGTGAGAAAATAATTGTGAACTGCGTTTGGCTCATTTCTATTTTCTTGTATCAATTAATATGAAAGTCGAAAAAATTCTTGCTTTATTATCAAATATATTATATATTTTTTTATTTTGATCTATAGCAACTTGTAAAAAACTTTAAAATTAAATCATTAAATTGTACATATGGTATAAGAATGTTAGGTATTTTATCGTGCATAATAGCGGCAAACCAAAATAAAAAAACCAATCAAATGCTTACTTCAAAGTTAGAGGAATGCACATGATGACAATCATATTTCTTTATAATTTGGGACAAAGTTTTTATTGGTTAATGAACAGTTGCCATGTTCCAGACGACTACACATCCTCAGAATAGAATACCTTGTATTCTTATACTATAATTGTACCGATTTGAAAGATTTTGAGAAATAGCACAGTTAGGAAGAATTCATATGCTTTTTTAATGAGAAACTAAATGACTGTCTCGTATAATGATTTAAAAATGATTTAAATAAGGAGGAGAAGATCTGAATTTTCTTCTCAAATAACTGCAATTAAACAAATCATAGTTTTAATTAAACGAACAATTCTTTCATTATTAACATCTTAGTACTTCATGATTTTGTTAATTTCTAAATAGTGTATAAGTCACGAATCTAATTAGTTATTACATAGTGGCGCAAAATCACTATTAAATTTCTATCTAATTAATATAGATAAAATATAATTCTTAGGTGATACATACATTAGTCAGTATTTAATTCTTAGACTGAGAGATGCTACAATTGATGTCGATAAAAATGCAATATTTTTTATTTTGTCAATTTAAAAAAATCGTTTAATCAAATTTCATAACTCTTAATTAGTTTTATTTAGAATATAAATATTTTTTATAGGATAGATGAAAAATGATTGAAGTAAATGTAATAAGTTGTGATATTGTCGTTCTTCCGATAAAATTATAACAATCGACATATCATACTAATCCTGTAATTCTATAGATTTATAATAATTTATATTTAATAAACAATAATATATTAAATGAAATAAACCAAAATATATAATAGACTCTTTTTAATTAAATAATAATAATAAAGTTAAATGTATAAAAACAGGACCTCAGAAGGGTTGACGCTAGTACTAATTGCACAAATATAAATATCAGGTTTTAAATCTTCGACATTTATATTTGCGCAATTAATTGTAGCATCGACTCCTAATGCCCTGTTTTCATACGTGTAACTTTATGATTATTATTTAATAAACAGTAATTTAATGAATATATAATTATATAATTGTATAGCAATATATTAAATTTAATTTATAAAATTAATAAAATGCTAAGGATTATGTATATCTATTGCATATTAGATCTGAAGAAAAACAGAATAGATTTTAAAAGAACGAAAACAATTATAAATTAAAACACATTATCAAAAATTATATTAAATAAATTTACCAAAAAACTTTATTAAATGTATTAATGATTAATAATAATGCAGATCAAATAAAAAATAAATACAAAAAAATTATGTCATAATTTTATAACAACTCAGCGTGCAGAAAGTGGAAATGCTTTGTCATTATAGATGCGCTGTATACTCTAACACAATGCCATTGCTAATTGCCCGACCGTCATTCTCAGTGCTCGACACACGGTGCTCAGATTAATTGCAGAGAATCTGTTACGTGTACATGCATTCGTCAATCGAAATGTGTCTCGTTGTTACTACGTGGCAAGAGAACATTGCAGCATATCATTATTAACTTGTAGTCATTAAATAAAATTTTATGTCTATTTAGGTATACTCTTTGGGTGTTAATACTGTTTAAAAGTAGCATTTTTAGTAGAAATTATTTGTACATTTTGATAATAAAAATAGTGCTATGTCTGTTTAATAACAATATGAAAATCTATCATCTCTAAATTCATATATCTATATACAATAAAATCAAATAGTGTCGAATATAAAAAATAGGAGCAAAAAAATGAAAACGGATATGATAAAAATAATCATAAAATGTTTTTCAAAACATTTTTCAAGATGATCTTAACATGTTACTAGTAAACAAAGACAAATATAACTAGTTTTGAAGCAGACATAATAGCATTATAGTGATTTTGCTCAATTATACAATTTCGAAATTTTTATGAAATTTATCATTTTATTTGGTCGTTGGCCATGCATCTTTATAATAATGTCGCAAATGTTTTTAAAGTAACGATATTTTAATAGAATTTTGACAACCGTTGCTCAGACAATGTCAAAAAATTGTGATACTTTAAATAACTTATAAAATCTTGTCTATATAATGTAATCAATAGCATTCTTTATCTTTTAAAATATTTCTCACCATTATAAAAATTATTTTTATCAATTATTAATCAATTCGGTTGCAAAATACGGCCGAATTGATTAATAATTGATAAAAATAATTTTTCGTTCGATTTGTTAAGTAAGTTAAATGCATTCTTGTGCTATAAAAAAATTTGCACATTATTTGCGCACCAATTACCGCGTCATACTCTCATTTCCTATATTTTCTTTAATATTTTAAATAATTAAATTTCCAGAAATGGATAACTTAAAAGTTACAGTTTAAAAATGATTATCTTTTTTTACTTACGTTTTTTCATATACTCATTGTCAATATAAGTTCATAGACGTCATGTCATGCTATTTGGATGTATTATATTTTCCGAATGTAATTCAAATTGGAGTTTAAAAACTATTTTGTACAATAATAGATATATACACAATGTCTCATTAGAAAATTATTATGTACATCCAATCTTATGCTAACAATCAAAATACATCGTATCATGTATCTAATAAAAAAAAATATTAAAAGTAGCTACGTTAATACAATAAGGAATTTAGAACACACGATTCCATTTGCAATAGATATGTAACCGTTCATTAAGTACTACTTTCGAGGCAAGGTTAAACACACATTGCTTTTCTTAACATTATGTACCTCGTTCAAGTGCAGGTTACCCATTGTAATACATAATTCCGCTGGGTTAAATCGGTAGGTACGCATAAGAAACAGATTCGTGTTCAAGTTAGCTTATGCGATCACTTGTAGATGCAAAAGTTACCTTAAGCGGATCACAAATTATCATATCTCGTTCCGTTATGCAAAAATCATGTTTTATTGTCATTTGTTATCACAACATAATTTATTGTTGAATATAATAAATTCCTAATTTTAAACTATTTTCGTATTTAAGAATATTTTTGCAAAAAACCGTGAATAATTGCGAAAAGACCTTTAAAAAAAAATTATACTATTTATTAGTAATCATTCAATCAACAAATTAAAAACCAAATATTATACAGGATAATGTATAAAAAAATAATAGTATAATTGACAGAAATATTAGGTGTTGGAATTAATTCGTAGCGTTTTTTTAATGAAAGAATGTTATTTATTTCACATGAGCATTAAAAAATACATTAATGAAAGTACTTCCCATCACTTTCTACTACTTTTGACCATCTTTCGGGCAGTGAATGAATACCGCGTCGGAAGAACTGTTCATCTTTAGATGAAATCCAGGAATCGAACCATTTTGTACAATCTTCGTAAGATGTGAACTTCTGCTCGCACAAGCTATGAGCTAATGATCGAAACAAGTGGTAGTCGCTAGGTGCAATATCAGGAGAATACGGCGGGTGCGGTAGCACTTCCCATTTAAGTGTTTCCAGATATGTTTTTACCGGTTTTGCAACGTGTGGGCGAGCATTGTCGTGCAGCAAGATGACTTTATCGTGTCTTTCGAAGTATTCCGACCGTTTTTGCTTCAATGCACGGCTCAAGCGCATCAGTTGCCGTCGGTAGAGATCTCCAGTAACGGTTTCATGCGGTTTTAGCAGTTCGTAGTATATGACACCCTTCTGATCCCACCAAATACAGAGCAGGAGCTTTGAGCCATGGATATTGGGCTTTGCCACTGATGTTGATGGTTCGCCGGGCTTAACCCATGACTTTCTGCGCTTTGGATTGTCATAATGGATCCACTTTTCGTCACCGGTAACAATCCGATGCAAAAAACCTTTTCTTTTCTGCCGTTGAAGCAGCAGTTCGCACGTGAGAAAACGTCTCTCAATATCCCTTGGTTTCAATTCATATGGGACCCAATGTCCTTCCTTCTGGATCATGCCCAAACTTTTAAGACGTTTTCCTATTGTTGAGAAGTCAACTTCCAATGACGTAGATAATTCTTTAAGTGTTTGACATGAGTTTTCATTGAGCAGTGCCTGCAAATCGTTATCTTCAAATTTTTTCGGCTGACCAGGTCGCTCCTTGTCATCCAAGTCGAAATCACCAGCTTTAAAACGTGCAAACCACTTCCTACACGTTTGCTCAGCCAGAGCATGTTCACTATACACATCCACTAAAATACGATGAGCTTCAGCTGCACTTTTGTTCATATTAAAGTAATGAAGCAAAACTCCCCGCAAAAACACTTTATCTGGCACAAATTTTGACATATTCAATGAATTATACAGTATTGTTATTTATGATTTCAAGGTTATGTACGGCAAATGACGTCCTATGATAGATGTTTACAATGTATACAGAACTATAGGTAACAACGAAATAGTGTACTGCTTGTGCCATCTCTTGTAAAACGCTACGAATTAATTCCAACACCTAATAATATAACGAAAAGTTAAATAAAATATAATTAAAGTTTACTTTTCAATCTTCTCAACTCATTTTCCAAATATTTTTTTCTGTTTACGGTATTTACATTTATAAATCCGCTGTTGAAACCAACCAATTTTTATTATCATTTGATGTAAAAGGTTAAATATATTTTATTTTAAAAAACTAAAAATTTTGCAGCAAAAATATTCTCGTGATATTCTTTGGAAAAAAACAAGTGATATATAAAATATAAAATGGACGCGACACACACACACACACACGCACGCACGCACGCACGCACGCAAGATATGTATGTACATATACATACACATATATATGTATACACATACATAAAAAATTATACTTTCATAGTTTGGTAAGCTTTATTTAGTGGGCCGATTCAAATTCAGTTATCAAAAAATTAAGCAACAAATTTTAATTAAATAATCATTTTTCTGGAAACTATTCTTTTGTAATATTACAAAGAAATGAATGTTATTTAATTTTACATGACATTGTAAAGAAATATAGGGGAGACCGGAGTCAGTTGAATATAGGGATAAGTAGAATAATCGAGGCTACATTAAGAACAAAACACGCGAGACATGCGTAAACGTGTTTGAGCACGCAGCAGCGACTGCCACTAAGTCTGCTGTAACATCTTGTTGCGAACACATCTATAATAGAAGTTATGCCATAATTTAAAAAAAATTATACACCTAAGTAAATATTTTTATTGTTATATTTTAAAGTTTTTGTTTTACTATCGTATATGATTGTCTATTTGATTCCTACTTAGATAGTAAGTATAGTTCTTACTTAATAAAATCCATCAGATTTTTTTGTTATGTGTCTCTGTTATCATATATTAATGTTTTTAAAAAATAAACGGATGGGGATAGTAGACTAATCACAGCATGGAACTGTATGACTCATTTAGTGATGATTCGTATAATACTTATTCAAAATTTCATTCCTTTAAAGAGATTTTCCTCAGTAGTAAATGTTATAAATTTAGTTCCTTCATGTCCAATCTCGAAAACTAGACTTATTCGACGTGTTTTTGCAAAAAGAAGTATTGTTTGCCCTGCGAACCAAATGTTTGTGTTTAAAATATATTTTTATAAAAGTTTTATTAATATGTAGCCAAAGATGTAGCTTAAAATACATTTATCTACAGGGTGGGCCATCTATTGGTACGTTTTTAAAAATGCGATCAAATGAGCATACATTGATATTTTTTATTAATTTTTTTTTGTTGTGAAGCTAAAAGTATCCGCGTCAAGAATGAAAAACGATTTCGTTCATGTGGCTCCCTCTACTGGCCTTACAGTATGCCATTCGGTCACCCCAATTATTAATGACATTTTGGACTACCTCGGCGCCAATTTCACTCAAAACAGTCGTAATATTGTTTTTCAAAGCTGGAATTGTCTCACACTTTGGGCCACAGCCTCAATATTCTCGGGTGTGCGCACTGTCCGAGCTCTGGGACCACTTCTGTCATCCACTAACATCCCTTTCTCACGAACTTTCCTCACCAATTTGCGTATAGCTCCTTCGGTGGGTGCTCTATCACGACCCATATTTCTTTTCAAAATTCGTACAGTTTCGGCGACACAGCACTGACTTTGAAAATAAGTTTTTAAAATTTCAAAACGCTCTTCAAGAGAAAACATGTTGTTTCGTGCCGCGGACGGTATGACTAATAAACTGTCAAAATTTCGGGTCTGTAGCTCGTTCGGTGTTGCCATACGACGAAATTCAAAAACGTACCAATAGATGGCCCACCCTGTATATTTTAATAATCTTAGTCGAATTATCCCGGTCCCGGGGCTAGTTGAATCAAATAGAATGCATTAGAAAAATGCATTTTTTTCATATTAATTATCAGTTTCCCCTTATTATTAAAATATTATTAGGTAGTCAAATGTATGTAGTAGAATTCATTTTTTCGATAAGTCTCATAATTTTATTTGTAAAAATTCGAAACTGAAAAATGAGTCTATTAGCCGGTCTCCCCTAATTATACAAAAAACTTTTCTTTCAGAAGAAAAAAAATTGAGTAATATGTCATGCGGTACAAAATTGACGATATATATTTTTAAAATCTTTATAATTGTCACTCTGTGTGTGTACATGTGTGCGTGCGTGTGCGTGCGTGTGTGTATGTATGTGTGTGTGTATAGAACGCGATTCTATAGAAATAGTTTTAATGTTAGCCTTAAAAGTTGCATATGTCATCAATGATTTATATACCTAATATCTCTAATGTTATTTTTTCTAATTTAATCATTGTGTTTGTGCATGTTGCGTGTTCAAATAAATTGCGGTAAAGATAAACGTCTCTCTTTTGATCTTGATAAGAAGGAAAAAATTAAATAGATAATTTTGCAAACTATCCAAAATAGATATTGTTGTATACATCTTAAAAAGTATATACTAAAACATTTCACTTTATTATATTAAATAGCGTTTAGATTTTGCTTTTAGAATTGAATACATAAGTAGCTATTTTAAAATCTGTTAAACGACCATGTCGTCACATAATTTGGAAACACCCTTATACTTTTCTAACCTTTGCCAAAGCTCGGTGTATCCACAATTCTCAAAAGTTCCGCGATACAAAGGCGTAATAACGCCCTCAAAAGTCTCGTGGAATCGAATGAAATTGAATTTTATGCTGCAGAAAACGATGATTCACAAGAGGATTACTCTTTCTTTTAGTGGCCAACCTATAAAATCAATGAGGAAAAGTATATTGCTGAAAGAGAATAGAATAGAAACAGAAGAAGAAATATGTGTAATACTTGATTTAGAATACTTATACATATTATTTAAAAGCACGATTTTTAAATTTTTCTGATTAATCTCATGTTTTAAATAATTATTTTTATTATTAGTATTTTGTATACAAAATATTTTGATTAGTATTTTGTATACAATTTGCTTGCCTTTTAATAAATGCCACACCAAGCGAAAACATGTTATGTTTTTGTGGTATTTAAAAATGTCATCTCGATAAAAAGGAAGATGTATTATAGTCCTTATAATTATTATATTTGCCGCTTTTAATATCTCCACTTAGATAGCGGATCTAATACCTATATTTGCTTGACATTCAATGGAGTGTAAATATACCAATATACAGCCAATAGTCAATATTTATTATAATGCATTTTTACTCTTGAGCATTTTAAAACGATTTTAAGATACATTTTAGTTATATTCGCCATAAATCATTTACAGCTCTTAAGATGCTCATTAATAATAAATTATTTACATTTTTCTAAGATGTTTATTATCAATATTATTAAATTGCTTGTTAATTTATTTATTTATATTAATATATAATATTACAATCTCAGTTCAGCTCACGATTACGATTCAAGATTGAAAATAATTTCTGCGTGCAGTTTACAAAACTGGAGATATATATGCCGCACCTAACAAAAACTTAATTTATTAAGTATTATTTGCTATTTTGAAGGTAAACGAACTATATCTATAAAAACTTTGTACTATCTACTACTATGGAAACAATATTAAAAATTAAAATTTATTTCTCATATTAAAAAAAGAATTTTTTGAAATCTTTGAACCTTTCATATAGGCGAAAGATTTATCATTATTTTCCAAACACCCTATATATATATAAATATATATATATATATATATATATATACATATATATATATGTATATATTTAACATTGCAAATATAATCGTTTAGAAATCATATAAGTCTTTCTGCAAATTATTCATTGCATTTGTTATGATATAAAAGTTTGATCTAAATACTAATTTATTCACGTTTCCAACATACAGATAATAAGATAAATAATTTATATTTGTAAATATTGTAGGAAATAGTGTATATGTATTTATCATTTATTATTTTACCTGAAAATTATATGAAATTATTGGAATAACTGTATACATTTTAATAAATTCAATGAAACTGTCAAAGAAAATAATTATTATTATACTTGCAATTATCAAACACAATTATCACACAATTACATAAAAAGAACGTAATAATAACATATACATTATATACATACATCTTGCATAACTTCGCTTATGAGAAAATCTCATGAAATGTTAAATTTTGATTTTATTAAAACTTTGTATACATGTAAGTTACTATTTAGTAAATATCTGGATTTAAAAAATATTAGTTACTGTTTAAAAACGGATTTTTAAAGGATTTTGGAATTATGTTTCGTGTAAAGCGGTTTTCAGTTTTTTTTTATATACCTCAAAAACTATTCAAAAATACATGTATCTTATATAAAAACATTATGTATCTCATTTAAAAATTTTACAATAAAATTATCTCTATTCATGCATGTCAATAATATTTTAAGAAAACAGTTATTTCAAAAAATGTTTTTATTAAAAAATAATTGTTTTAAAATTATACTCCAGATTAGGGGACCCCCCATTGACTTTGACCTTATGTTGTATGTCAAGGTTATGACTCTGAGTGACCTCCAACAAATTTCAGCCATCGCTCGTTATTCATCAAAAAGTTATTAACAAAGAAGTTTAAAAAAAATAACGTCTCATACTTTCAATACCAAATATTGAATTTGCCAAATTATTAAAATATCCGTACATTTTACGAAATTTAACCAAATCCTCCCTACGTGATTTTTGCTACTAAATGTTCCTACTAATAGGGAGAATTCCCTATGACTGGCGACACTACTTTTTACAATAATATACTAATTATATTTAAAATAAAATTTCTGTTTTAAAATTTAGAAGTTTTTAAGTGGTCGCAAAAAGATGATATTCAAGAAATTGAGAATAGATATATATTTTTTTTTTATAACTTTATTAATATGCAAGGTGTTAATCCTTTAATTATTTCTTAATCTGTTAGAAAACTGATCATAAAATAATTCAAAAAAGGTAAAAAAAATTTTAATTACGCCAGGACTTGCATAATAATTAAGTACATACACATAAAAGTTTTCAGATATTTGTTTCGCAAATGTATCTTTTTATTTATACTTAACTTGATTATTCGCAAAATTTTTAATTTAACATTAATTGTAAGTTGTGATATCGTTTAACAAAGAGTCTGTGTTACTATTGGTGTTTTTTAAAATATTTTTTATTTTATAATATACTTATTGAGTGTTAACATGGCATGGCAGACATTGCACTGGTCTATCATGCCAGAGGTCCCGGGTTTGATCCAGGAACCAAAATATTTACACTCGGAAAAGGCCGGCAACCTTCCAAGAGTATCCTTGCCCATAGAAACACCTCTCGAAAAATCCGCGTTTAGAACCGACATTAAAACTATAGGTCCTATATGCTCGTGGCAATTGAATAATCAACGTGCGCATCATAAGCATATGTGAAAGATGTAACACAGGCTAGAAATATAAAAAAAAGAAGAAGAAGAAGAAGAAAATCTATTAATATTTATATTCAATTGGATATTGTTTTGTTAGTATTAAAAAATTTCAAGCGTTATGAGTAATCGAACTTGTTACGATCTATACACTTGTATAATACACATTCTGTTTGTGAAATTTAATTTTTCTATTATTATGTTTCTGTATGCAATAAATATTCGTTTTGTAAAATTGCGTTTTTTTCATAAATAAAAATCTAAATCGATGTTCTCGAAGATACTTATCATAGTGATTTATAAAGATATGGTGGAGTGATCTGAAAAAATAATACTTTACTCGTATAAGATAATCTTAGATGAGTAAAGTAAATTTGGAAAAATCTTGGGTAATTTCAGAAAAATGTGACGTAATTTTAAATATTCTAAGCTAATATTTGATAATCTGGAATAATTTGAGGTAATATTAGGTAATCTTAAGTAATCTGAGGTAATTTAAAGGTAATCCCCGTATCAAGAGTAATTTTTGTATTATAACCGCTAGTGACCAATCCCTCAGATAAAAATGAATACTTATTTCGATTTTGAAATGCTAATTCTTTAAAATTGGTACATGTTCAATGCATTCCTTTACAGAAATTTAATTTATATATTACTGAAAGATATTAATTAATTACTTACTTGGAGTACTAAAAGAAGTGAACAATGATTTTATTATTTAAAATAATAATTAATACTTTTTTATTATAATTAATTACTCTTAATTACTCGTAATTAATTACTCTTTTTTAGTAAAATTGCCAATATTAGATTTCCAAGTGTGGTAAATATAATTTGATAGAATAAATTTAAAAAATATAACATAGTGTTCAAGTTGTCTATAATGTCTATAATATTGGATAAAAAAAAACAAATGCATCTGGAATACTTTTATATACATACATACTTTTATATACATACAAACAATTAAAATGAATTAAATATCAATTTTATAATGTATATTTTTAATATAGAAATTAACATTTTAACTTTTTTTTTTACAAAATGTAATTTATATTAAATATATACATACATATAACGAAAAATTTAATCCATGTTTATTTAGGCATTATATAAACAAAGTTTTGTAAATAAAACATAATTTTATGCCAATATTATATATAGCTTATTATAGACGTACCTTATTATGTACATATCTTTTAGAATACATACTCTCTGAAATATACAAAGTTTATCAATTAAATTCATCAAAACTGTATAATGCGAATAATCTAATGTAATGTGAAGGTATAAAGTATTATTATTTGAATCACACAAAAAAGTTTCTTGAAGCACACAAATGAATAGAACATATAGGTAACATTGCTGTGTTGTAACTGATACGCGACAGGTGCCTGCTGTTTCGAAACTGCACTTGTAAATAAACTTGATTCATATTTTAATGTGTGTGTGTGTGTGTGTGTGTGTGTGTGTGTGTGTGTGTGTGTGTGTATGTGTGTGTGTGTGCTGCGCGTGCGGCGCGTGTAAGACTCGTATAAGTTTTCTTAACATAAAAATTGAATTTTTTATAAACTATTTTATTAAAGAATTTTGTACAAACATTTAATGTTACAATAAATAATAATTTTACTTTTCCATTTGTTAAAAATTCTACTTTCACTCCTGCTTTTATATTACTCCTATTTTCATTTCTTGTTTCAATGAACAAATTTGATTAATTTAAATAATTTACTGCATAAATAGAAAATTTATAACACATATTGACAATATTCTTTATCGAAAATTGCAAACGAAATATAGCACAGGCGCACGCGGATAAATAGCTGTAAATACTTATTTCTCATGTCACGCAAAGCAATTCCATGCGACACGATAGGATCTCATTTGCTAAATATAATTTTCTCGCGCTTCGCGTATGTGTATGTACGACCTCGCTAAACTAGTAAACAAAATCTGTTTGTCGACATGACAGTGAATCAACATATAAATGTACATAAAAATCTGTTAATAGTTTTGTAATTCATGTTATTTATATAGCTTTGGAACAAATTTAAAGTAAATAGCAAGATATTAGCATAGATTATTATACATATCAGTAAAATATATCTTTAAAATATCTCGGCGAAATATATATATATATTTAAATTAACTAATATGATATTGAGAACTCTTCTTTCTACTTTATATTTAGCGATTTAAAAGTATAACAAAAAATATCAAATACGTTATGGCAATTTTTCAAATTCAACATTTCACTTAAACATTTTACATGAAATGTAACATAAATGTATTAAAAATTAACAATATTAATATATGAATGTATAAATTTAGGATATGGGTTATCTGATCATTTTTATTAATTTCTAAAGTTTCTGTTAGTAATAAAAACCTATTTGTATCTTTTTTTTAAAATCATGTCAAAACTATCAAGTTGTACGGCTTATATTATTTAATATTTATTGCAGCTTTACTTATAATCGTAATTCTGCAAAAAACATTCCGTTTATTTTATTTTAAAATGTTATTTCATGATATAATTCATAGTGGAAAGAAACAATCACATGAAACTTAAATAATATACAAGCATAATAATTTTATTATTATACCCATGTCATCAAAATTGAGAGATCATATAATCAAATCTATAATTTAGATGTGTAAACGGAATGATTTTTATCGATATTTCCAATTTCTTTACTTGGATATGATAAAGAACTTCTTAACACCAAAAAGAGTAAGTCTTGTCATAATCATCAAAATAGTTGTAATGTGTGTAGGTACGTATATTATAGAAAACTCACATAAGTTTTCGGATCTCCACTTGCAATCCCTCGCAATTTCCAGTAAAATTGGTTCTGTCAAGCGTCAAGTACCTGACGCAGCACGTTCTCACAGGACTCCCTCGTATCTGTTGGCATTCGCGCACGTGTACCATAGGCGTTATCACGACTACCGAATCACTCCATTATCGCAGCGCGTTGCTCACCGAGTCACATATTGACAGCACATACATCCTTTTACGCAAGTGAGTCGTCCAGCCCTGGACCGCGCAGCCCTCGAGGAACATCTCCGGATGCGTCGATCTTTGAGGCTGTCACGATCCTCGCGCCCCTTTTCTTGTCTCTTCGTGGATATATATTTCTTGATGAAAAACATTCATACATACACTATTGTATAAGAGTTTTCTTCCGTAATCTTAAATTAATTATTAGGCATAAACGGAAGCCGACGTGATCGAAAGAGCTCGTTTCCGCGTTTGAGCGAAGCCGCACAATGTGATAGTCGTCGATGATACATTCTAACGTCCTTTTTCCACGGTCATGATTTCTCTTTACATGAATTCGCGACATATTCGGCCACTCGACATTCGTTTGCTCGTACATCAGAGCGATTCATTACAAGTTCGCTGTGATTCCAGGGACGAGTTCTCATCGGCGCATTCGCAATGTAAGAAAATTGTCAAGATCCGCTGCGCTGTCGCATACGAGTCCAAGCTCTCGATGAATTGCGGCGGAGCAAGCTCCAAAGATTTTCGAACCTTCAAGTCAATTTTGCGATTATCTCTCACTTCCGTCCACACAGCGTTTTGTCTTTTTCTTTCTCTCCTTCACCATGGAGATATATCAAACAAATCCTGGTTCGCGAGTTCGTTTTCCTTCAGTTGATGAATTAAACAGAAATCTCGTTGCTCCTTTAAGAGAACTGCATTATCTTTCTTAAAGAACGATGACTCGATCGGAATGAGATGAAACCCAGAGAAAAAAAGAGAGTGAAGGAGAGAATATAGTGCAATAGGAAGACGGAGGTGATCAAATAGAGATACAGGAGAAAACATAGGAGAAGCAGAGACGAATGAAGGAGAGAAAAAGGCACCTTGGAGCAGACGCGTACTCAGCAAAGCTCGCAGCGTGGCGGGTCGACCGCGACTGAATCGTTGGCGAGTCGACTGGGGTCGAGCTTGAATGAGCGAGCGTACCTCGGGTTCGTGAGTGGGAGAAAGAAAGAGACAAACGTCGGGTAAAGGGATGAGGATAGAGGGGTATAGATGTGTAGTGTTGAGGGAGAGCTTGAATCATATAACTAATGCCACCAGCGAAATTTTCAAAGAATAATGCTTGCAATT
This sequence comes from Acromyrmex echinatior, assembly GCF_024713525.1. Lineage (NCBI taxonomy): Eukaryota > Metazoa > Arthropoda > Insecta > Hymenoptera > Formicidae > Acromyrmex > Acromyrmex echinatior. The sequence continues at coordinate 9,792,217 of NC_141867.1, forward strand.
TTTAGAAGAACTCATGCTTTTCGAAATAATGACTTTAAGCTGTCTTAAGACAGCTACTCTTCTTCTATGTCATATTTACAATTGAGCCGTTATACTTATATCTGATTCATGTGTCAATGAAAATGTCGCGACCTGCTGCATCTATCAAGACGCATATACGAAAATAATAGGTAAGACGAAAATAAAAATTCTTCTATGGAGATTAAAATACAGCGCAGAAGTTGAAATTTAGCGATTTTAATATCGCCATTAATCGTAGAATGTTCGATTATAATTATATAACATTTTAAAAAAGAAACGTTATTAATACGACGCATATTGATATTAAAGGAAATTTATGCGTTAAAAGAATAAATTGTATTTCTTTAAACTAGCAGATAACTCAAATCCAGGAAAATTATATCGATTTTGTTTTATCAAGTATTTTTAAGACAAAGAGAAATAGAAATGTACGTTGTGTCAGAAAGATTAATCAAACGTGGATATTTATATAACTTACAGTTAGAAGAAAATGTATTATTTATAAGAGAAATAGAGGTAATTTATGATTTATCAATACTCGTTAATATAACAGACACTTTATTATCTATAATATATCGGCTAGATACATAATTGAAACTTTTTATAGTCGATTTATTAATAATACTATACATCAGAATTCCAGCTAACTTCACATTCCATAAATGTTTATGTGAATTTGTCTGTGGAATATTTAATATAATAATATGCTAGTAATATTAATACACCATTCCAAAACAATATGAAAAATACTTAATTTTTAAGATTTATTTGCCAAACTTTATCAAGGGAAGATACCTCATATTTTACAAAAATGTATTTAAGATAAATTTAATACCTCAACGAAGTATCATAGTGTACATTACATTCATTACATTCTTAACATTATTTAAACACATTATATAAAACCATACCATTAATATAAATATAATAATAGACGTTTTGACTCACAAAGTCTTCTTCTCAATATAATTAAATAAACCTACCTATTTAGCTTAACAATATTGCAAATCAAGAATAATTTTTCAGTTGATGATTATTGATGGTGAATTTCAGTTGATGATTATTGATGGTGAATCAAATCAATTCTTAAATTGATGTCCATAATTAAAAGTTACAAAACCCAATTCTCGTTTGAAGATGAGAATTTCATTTAGTCACAGTCAAGATTAATGTCAAGATTACTTTGTATTAATGATGTAATACGATTTCTTAATATAGATTTTCAATATATAATAACGCTTTTCTTTAGTTACAAAGTGATAAAAAGGAAAACGTCACGATATTTCGGACAATATTCCCAAAGCACACATCAATAATAGTTTTGAATTATATGCTGTCATATAGGCTGTCTGGAGTAATATTGGGAGATTGAGATGTGCTTGTTTTTTTAGATGTCACTTTATTTATGAACATCCCTTTAGATCTGGCGAATTCAGGCACAGAGAAAAGATGGGAACACATTAAGGAATCTATTTCTTTACCAAAATCTTTAAAAGCCATAGAATTTATTCTAACCTCTACTTATTTTATTTTCAACAACACAATATATACACAGACATATGACACTCCAATGGGTTCCCCTCTTTCGCCAATTATTGCAGATATTGTTATGCAAGCCTTAGAAAATAGCATATTAAGCACATTATAGTTATCAATATACTTTAGATATGTAGACGATGTATTATTTGTCATTCCTAGGAATGAAATCGAGAATATCCTTACAAAATTTAACGCATACTATCAAAGACTTAAATTTACAATTGAGATTGATGAAAATCATTATCTCAATTTTTTGGACATCTCATATTAATAAAATTTATAAATAAATTCATATTATAATACGAATGAAATGTAATTCCAATAGAAACAACAAATAGAATACTTTATGTTCTTCCACCAATCATTATTGAATGTATGTATATATATATAAATATATATATATTCTCCATCATCCGTGGGAAATGATACATGACGTTTTCTTATCATTTTGTAACTAAAGAAAAGTATTATTATATTATATATTGAAAATCCGGAAGAAATCATATTATACCATTAATGTCAGTTTTGTATTTTTTATAAAAATTTTTTTTATCAAAATTGTATTAATTCTATTAATTTTAAATTTAATGTGATTTAGGCAAAGTAATTTTGACATTAGTCTTACACTATGGGATTAAATGAAATTCTGATCGTCAAAAGAGAATTGGATTTTGTAACTTTTAATTATGGACATCGATTTAAAAATTGACCTGGTTCACCATCAATAATCATCAACTGATGTGGAAAAATTATTCTTGATTTGCAATATTGTTAAGTGAAATAGATAGGTTTATTTAATTATTTTGAGAAAAAACTCTGTAAGTCGAAACGTCTATTGTTATATTTATATTAATGATATATTAAATTAATTTTAAGATTTTAATAAAACATCTTATATTGCTGGTTTGTTTTTGGTCGTTGATAGTATATATTAATTCAAAGCAATGTATTAAAATTTAAAGGGCTGTAGGACTTTGAAATGTCATTCACAGTTCACAAATTTTATTATTACTATTATTATTATTATTATTAGTTAGAAACTCAAAAGTAACACTTCAAAATAGAAACATGTATATGTAGTTAATGAAGTTTGCATACTGAAAAAAATAAAGAAACAATCATTTTTAACATAAATTGAGTTTCTAACATCATAATAATAATTATATATAAAAATAAAAATTTGCAAACAGTAAATGTGAGACAATATGTTTCGGAGTCCTATAGTGCCCTCTATAAGTTATGGCTAATATCATTCCTGAGTTAGAGCGTTTAATGTCTCCGCGCGTGATCTAAATACTATGAAACAAAAAGAGTCGGGATGACGATAGGCAAAATCAGTCGAAATGTGCAACTCGATTGCAGACTTAATAATTAAATCAAGTAATGATCGAGCTAACAAGTTTCTCGCATGTCAATTAAATTATTTATTAAATAAATTATCCGAACATAAAAAGTTTCAGAACCCCGGGTCTTCAACAAAATTTATATTAATATCATAAATTAATCAAGTGTGATAACAAAGATTAATCGACATTTAATAATTAAATTAAATATGTGATTCAAGTTTGGAGAGTTCGTGGAGCGATAATTAAATGTAAGCCCACACTGAAAAAACAGACAATTGACAATCCATATATACATGTAACCGAAAATTTCCAATGTATGTCCAGGCATTTGAAACAAAGATCGGTCCCAAAAGGGCATCGAATTACTAAGAAAACCCGCGCACCTTCCCGTACGCGTGACCAAAAATTTTCTATGTTCGTTTCTGCGTCTGGTAAAATCTAAAAGTACAAGAACAATGTCTGAGATCACTGATGATAGAAAAAAAATATTTTATTGTTGAGATAGTAGTCCCGGAAAGGCATCGAATGATTAAAAAATATCGCGCGTCCTCCCGTACGTGTGTTCAAAAATTTTCTATGTTCGTTCCTATGTTCGGTGGTAAAATCTAAAAGCGCGAGAGCAATGTTTGAAATCACTGACGATAGAAAAAAAATAATTTGTTCAAATTGAATAATAATAATAATAAAGAATAATAATAATAAATATATTAATAAATAATAATAATATTAGGTGTTGGAATTAATTCGTAGCGTTTTTTTAATGAAAGAATGTTATTTATTTCACATGAGCATTAAAAAATACATTAATGAAAGTACTTCCCATCACTTCCCATCTCTTGTAAAACGCTACGAATTAATTCCAACACCTAATAATATTTAATAATAATTATTATTTTTAATTTTTAATAGTGTTGGATTGTTGCAATTTGCGTGTAATCTCCTCAAGTGAGATTATCGCATTAATCTCCTTCCAGCTAATCCCCTGCCTCTTTTACGCAACTTATATAAAACCTAGAGAGAGATCATAGAATCAATATTAATTTATAATCAAGAGGTGGCGATCACAAATAAAATTTGTATTCTTGGTAGATTTGAATTACAATTTTTTAATAAACATGATGTCTTTTACAGACGTAATTTTTTGCAAATATGTCTTTTGTATATATGATATGTTTTGCAGTTATGGTATTTTTTAAATATATGGTAAAGGTTTTATAAATAATCAATTTATAAAAATTTATTTTTATTATACTTTTAAAATATATTCTTCTAGCTATTTCATTCTGATAAATTTTCTCTATCTCTTATAGTTTCGATTATTTAATTTAATTTAATTTAGTTTATTGCAAAGCTATAAAAGACTACATGTTAACAGAGTAATAGACATAAAGTATGATAGACTATAGATAGATTAATATAAACATAAATAGACAATAGACAATAGTAACTTGTAAATGGTGCGTCAGCAAAATTGCTGTTACAAAGCCTACCAGTAACAAAACCAGAATAAGACAACAATAAGAAGTAAACTAAGAGCTGAAAACATATACACACACACATACACCCATACATATACACTCACACATACACTCACACATACACTCACGCGCATACACCCGCAAACACACTAATTACATCAGTCTCGTTTAAATACTGTGAGTGATGTAATGAAATGCGAGGCAGCGGAACGAAAGGAGGATAGAGAGGGAGAGGTTTTTATTAAATCAGGAAGGAAATTAAAATGTTTGACAGAGGTATAGAAGAAATGGAACTTAGTGGACCTATATATGGGAAAGGATAAGTAATCTTGGTGACAAGAAGGTTAAAAAAGAAATGATGCTCTGAGTTCAATTGAAGGAGACGTCGCAGATATAGAGGAGCGAAGGAGGGAAAATACAAGACAACATAGATATGGAGAATAAAACGTTGCCAAATTTTAAACTAGCCAGATCTCTGATAATAAGGAGATATGTGGTCGTATTTACGAATACAATAGAGAAGAAGCGGAAATAAGAATTTTGGATACGCTGTTCACGATTTAGCAGAAATTGGTTAAGAGCAGGAACGTATACGATATCAGTATAATCAAATGGAGAAATAACAAATAATTGAAAAGTAAGAAGTTTTTGAGAGCAGGAAAAGCGAAGAGGATAAAGAAAACGTAAACGAGCATAAGCAGCCTGACACTTGATGGCCACGTGTGACTCGAATGACCATGAAGAGTCAACATGGACACCAAGAATCTTATTAGAGGAGGAGCGAGTAATTGGAATAGAATTAAGAGAAATGTCGAAGGACTGACTACGGGATAACAATAATGAGGAACTGACAATTAGCAAAGATGATTTAGAAGGATTTAGATGCATTATTAGTGGACCATTCGGCGATAAATTTTAAGTCTGTATTCAAAGCAGAAGGTTGTTAAAATATCAAATGAGTGAAAGAATTTGAAAAGAATTACGTCATTTGCATACATGAAGAGGACAGAGAAACATTAGATAAATCAGAGACAAAGATATTAAAGAGTAAAGAGAATGGAACTCTGGGGAACACCAGAGAGAACGGTACAAGTAGATGAAAAAAGAGGAAAATGATTATATACGAGGACTTGCTGTGTGCAGTTATATATTATTATATATTATTATACATGTACCGTTTCAACAGAAAAAAACAACTTTTTAAACAAATTTTTTCGAAAGATTGTTTTAGTCCTTAAAAGCGAAATTTTATCTTATAAAATAATATATCTCTTATTTTTACAACATACTCTAAGTTCATCAAAATTGAAGGTGGACCATATGTTTCTCTGTAAGACCATTAGTGATAGGAAAGAAATAGTTTATTGAGAGCCTCCAGAAGTGTTTCGAATAATTAAAAACTTTCGCTCATTCTCTCATGCGATCAAAAATTTCCTACATTTATTGTTAAACATCTTTTTCAATATTTTTAAATCTGTAAAATATTAGAATATTAAAATATTAGAATTCATGAGAGATTTCCATTAGAAATAATTTAAAAATAGCAAACAACTGGACAAATATATATAAACGAATCACATCACAAATCGCATCTACAATAATTTGCAATATTAAACGTTTGTAAATGGATCGTATGAACATATCAATGTGTGTTTCGTGTTTCGCAATAAAACGTATGCTGATATATTCATACCGTTTTTACTTCATATTTTTACTGTTATCCGTGGAGATTATATTTTTTCTTAACAACTGTTAATTTAGATTATAATTCAATTAATAGTTATAATTCCATTATTTGTTATAATTTATTTATTTATAATTCAAATAATTAGTTTAATTTATATTTCAAATAATTAAATTATAATATAATTATTTTTCTTATGTTTTACTGTTGTGTTCTCTATTGTATTCTAAATTGTGTTTTTATTGTGTTATCGTTGATATCATTATGTTTAAAGGTAAAAATTTAGATTAAGGGAGCATTCCCCAATGACCTTGACCTTGACATATGTCGTCAAGGACATAACCCTGAGTGACTTCCAACAGCTTTTAGGTGACGGTCCTCCGTTAAAAAGTTATTAACAAAAAAAAATTCAACTATATAATACAAGAATTCTCTGCTTTAAAATAAGTTTCCTGTTTTAAAAAATTGTTAATAGAGAGACAAAAAATAGTACTGCTATATAAAATAAAAATTCTCTACTTTAAAATAAATTTCCTGCTTTAAAAAGTTGTTAACAATTTTTGGTAATTTCATATAATTATTTATACTCGAAATTTATCATGAATTTTAATAAATTAATATTTTAATATTATATTATATTATATTAGGTGTACAAATAAGTTTCCGCCGTTTTTTATCAAAAATTAAGCATTTATTGTGAAAGAACGATACATAATGTTTTATTGAAAGTATTGTCCATCGCTAGCCACTATTTTTTCCCATCTTTCTGGTAGCATACGGATACCGCGTTGGAAGAACTCTTCATCTTTTGAGGCTATCCAATTATCGATCCAATTTTTGATATCTTCATATGATGTGAAGTGCTGCTCAGACAGGCCATGCGCCATCGATCGAAATAGATGGTAATCGGAAGGGGCAATGTCTGGTGAATACGGCGGGTGGAGTAGAACTTCCCAATTGAGTGTTTCCATGTAGGTTTTGACCGGCGCCGCAACATGTAGTCGAGCATTATCATGCAGGAGAATAATTTTGTCATGTCTGGAGTAGTAATGGGCGCGTTTTTCCTTGAGTGCTCGGCTCAATCTCATCAATTGTGTTCGGTAGGGAGCTCCAGTAACGGTTTCGTTCGGTTTGAGCAACTCATAATACACGACACTAAGCTGATCCCACCAAATACACAACATGAGTTTTTTTCCATGAATATTCGGCTTGGCTGTCGATGTTGAAGCATGGCCAGGTGATCCCCATGATTTTCTCTTCTTTGGGTTATCGTAGTGGATCCATTTTTCATCACCAGTGACTATACGATGTAAAAAACCCTTTCGTTTATGCCTGACAAATAGCATTTCACATATGGAGACTCGACGTTCAACGTTTCTCGGCTTCAGTTCATATGAAACCCAATTCCCTTGCTTTTGAATCATTTCCAATGATTTCAAACGATGTGAAATTGCTTGTTGAGTCGCTCCTAATGTAAGTGCAAGTTCTTTTTGCGTTTGGCACGAATCTTCATTCAATGCTTCCAATTCCGCGTCTTCGTACACTTTCGGCCTTCCGCTACGTTCTTTGTCTTCGACGTCAAATTCACCGTTCTTAAATTTTTGAAACCATTCACGATGACTTCTCTCACTTAAGGCAGCCTCACCATATGCTTCTACAAGCAATCGATGAGCCTCAGCTGCAGATTTCTTCAAATTAAAGAAGTAAATCAAAAGTTCCCGCAAATGACGCTTATTCGGCTCAAAACTCGGCATTTTCGCACAAAAAAATATATATGATGCTGATACAAAATCGCTAGTATTTCAAGGTTATGTTGTTGACATATGTCCAACCTTACGATATAATAACTAATCTGTGCTTCGCGGGTTTTCTCCATGTCTTGGTCCATTCTTGATGTGCCAACGTTTCGTGGGCCTTGCAGTCCACTTCATCAGGGCGAGGAGCAGCCTGATATCCTCGCCCTGATGAAGTGAACTGCAAGGCCCACGAAACGTTGGCACATCAAGAATGGATCAAGACATGGAGAAAACCCGCGAAGCACAGATTAGCTATATAGACAGCACCCATGGAAGCATCAAGAAGACTTACGATATAATGTTTATCAGACAATTTTAACCATAGCTTGCTAGTGGCGCCGTCTTTTGTCAAACGGCGGAAACTTATTTATACACCTAATATTTATATAGATTTCCAAAAAATTGAAAATGAAGAATGATTATAAATGTGGCATATATTATATATGATTGTAGAGTAACAACGTACATACAGGACATTGTTTGCAACAAATTATTATATGTTCCAAGCATAAAAATATTTTTGAAAAGTTTTCGTCAATATTTACAGATATAGTTTGCCGTAAGTAGAATTTTAAAAAGATAAAATTATTTAAAAATTTGTTTAGGGAACACCTTGAAAAGTGAGCAAGAATAATAAAATTTGTTTAAATGTGTCATGTTCGTGTTCAATTTTCAAGATGTTCTCTATCGATCTCAAACTTTATTAACATTATCGTATTCGTGAGATCAAAATCTATAAAAAATGTTATTCCTTTTACTTTTGTGGGCAAAAATCGGTCTATTTTTAATATCCTCCTTTAAAATAGGATAACTGTCTCAATTACTGTCACTTTAAGCACATAGCGACAATTGATATGCTTATTTTGAAGTTTTCAAAATATGTAATAGATATTCCTTTCGGATTATAATAAATAATAAAAAAAAAATAAGAGTCGCTAGATGCAATAATTTAAACGTCTGAACGTTTTGGCTCTCATCTCTTCATAGACATTATCATAAAATTATACATCATTTCTGCTGAAGGTGGCCCAAATATGATTCAAAACATTCAGGCTGTTTAAATTATTGTAACATAGTATGTAAGATAGTTATTTTAATTTTTGACACTGCGCAATTACACCTACGACGACTCCTATTGCCTTTTTTATTACTATTTATTATTATATTGAATATAAGGAATACATGAATTGAATACATTAATTTATTGTTTTTTACGGTAATTTATTAATTTAGGATTATAATCTAAATAAATAATATATTAGGTGTAGTAAAAAGAAATCCATTATTTTTCCAATAGATGGCTTTAGTAATCTGTATCTCGTCTACGATACAGATTACTAAAGCCATCTATTAGAAAAATAATGGATTTTTTTTTACTACACCTAATATATATATATATACAATATATATGTATATAAATATATAATATATAATATATATTTAAGCGTCGATCATACATTTGAATTTCGCGCAGCGAACTTTCACGTGATCACCCATGTTGTCAAACAGCAGGATAGATAATATTTACTTCCGAAGGGAAATAGAGAGTCCCTTATTAACCTCCATACAGTACGGATTAGTTATCGATCTATATCTTGTACTCAATAAAGATTATTATTGAAAGCAGTCAAGGCAGTCTCTTGGTTTATTTAATTGATAAAAGGAGTGTCCGCATACACAAGCGAGACGCAAAACGTACATTAAGGCTCCTATTCAGCCAAGAACTTTGCATTGACGGTGGCGACACAGAATCAGACGACGGTCTGACGAAACAGATAACGACACACTTAAGCACAAGCCCATGTTCGTGTTCTCACCTGCGCTGCAGCGCGTCGAGAGTGAATAAGACAGCGAGCTCCTTCTTACACTAATTATTTGTTTCAAGCGACCAAAACTGCTTTTTTGGCAATCTCAACTTCAGCCTCAATAAGAGGCGGGGAGGCATTCTAAATAACATATAAGTTTTAATAAATTGTAGTAATAGTGTACCTCTTCCATTAATCCAGAATAGTATAAATCATGCTAAAACGCAACAATTTACAAGATACTTAATTGTTTACGATTTTCCATGCTCGTTATATAGTATATCCGTCCCTAAACTCGAGTAGCAAAAATAGTTCAGTAGAAGTAGAATTTTACCGGAAAAAAATTATAAACCAGCATTTCTTTTCACGAAAGTCTCGAAAAGCTATCAGAAAAGAAATGCGTATGTTTGAGATTTGTGAAGAAAATATGCAAAAAAATCGAATAGTTTGCGAAGTTGCAAAAAGCACGTTTTTCGCTTATAAAACGAAAGATGCTTGTATGAAAAAAAATTACGTATAAAAAATGAAGATATTCAAAATACCTACAAAACGAGACGTGGAACAATAAAATCGATCTATTAGTTTAATAGAAAAAAATGAAAACATCGAAAAAGGCCCTTTCTTCATTCGCTCTCTGTTCATTGAGATTTAAACGCAAAGCTTAGAAATTCTCGTAAAATGTCCTTCGAATGACGAACAATTCTAGCCCTGAACAAGCCTGAAATGTTCATTAGTTTTTGCAAAAAGCCATTTGTTCACTAAAAACCTGTCTGCGGAAAATTTTTTCATCTTTGAGCAGTCACATCAATATACAGGGTAATTTTTCTTCTTCAAGAGTTGCATTATCACGTACACTTAATAACAAAACGATTTTTGCAGTTAAACAATTATAAAATAACTTTAAAAAATGGATCTTTTTCCGTATAAAAAAATGGAATAATTCCATCCTATAAATACCGCGTATCGTAATGATCCGTAATGCTCCGTACGTTGATCGACAAGTAAATGATCTGCGCGGGTCTTTTCGATATCTTATATCCTGATGATGGCATGCTCGGCGAAAATTCGTATATCGTATGTGTACCTTTGCCGTTGCTGCTCGCGATTACGTTACACACTATGTGGATAAAATTTACGTCATTATGTTGAGCGATGTCTGATTCGTGCCATCTTCGCGGACGCAGTATACGCTTCAACGAGAATCCCAGCAACGATACAATGCTTGCCAAAGTTTATTCTGTGGGCGCATCTCATCGTGTTGTAGTTTGCGCGGAGCGTTATCGGATATTCTCCACCCTCGCCATCGTCGTCGTCATCGGTATTATTGTTGCTATTGTCACCACGCACTATGTCAACGGTTTCAAGCGCGTCGCAGTGCAGACGTTTCTGTAAAATCGTACGTTTCAAAAATTCATTTATGTCTCGCACTTCGTACGAACCCTCAGGAATTGTAATTTCTGTGTCGTCTTTACCGAAATAAAATTTATTGTTCGATTCATTCACATTCGGTATTGTGTGATAAGTCTCAAAAATCGTCAGGCTAAGCTCCTAATCATCGTCTCTCAAATTTATGGTGGGGAAGTAGTTCACCGCGAGGAGGCTGCTCTTCCTGCTCAGTGTAAGGGTCAACGACATGACGGAAAAAGCATTCGACCAATACTAAGATTTCATAGCACATCGTCGAGCTTATTAAATTCACGCGTGTCGATCGTTCGTAAAAATCGCAGACACATCTGTCCACAAAAGATCTGATCGTACGTCTGATAGAACGTATTTATACATATTTAAACATTCGGTCGAGAGCGCACAGCCCGTCATATGAACACGAAATTCATGCTGACGAACTGCGACGCACAATCGTGAATAATGGGAGGCGGCGTGGAGAAGCGCAAGCACGGCAAAATGTTGCCGAGTACTATCGCGGCCCGTCGAATTGCGGTAAAATCAACCTCTTCATAAGCTTACTCGAGAACGATGTACGTTTCAAGAACGTGTATGTCTACTCGAAATCATTGCAACAGCAGTAGTATATGATAGTATAACACTGGCGGGGTTCTGCGCCTGAGATACAGCCACCTGGCTGCCACCAGGCGATGCTGGCGTCGCGGTCGCAAGAGGAACTTGTTGGAGGAGGGGGGGGGGAGAGGGGTGAGGGAGCGCGTAGAGAAGTTTACGATTTTTTCATTGCAGCTTCTTATGTAACTCTTTTTATTTATTCTCATACGCAAAATATATATATATATATATATATATATGTTTTTTTTATTTCTATTGTACATATTCAATTATATTCTAATAATGCTTTTAAAGCGAGCATAGCAATATTAACAAACGCGATGATGATGCTGGCACATGTAATATGATATGAAAAATGTAGAAAGGAAAAGAACGAATAGATATCGGAAGGAATGGATAATTTTAAACGCTGAGACACACAGTGAATATTTGTTTATTTTTCATATACTACATATATATATATATATACATATAAATATTATTATTATTACTATCCACAGTGTAACTAATAATTCACATTCAATATTTGAATTTTTATCATAAATCTTACGTTAGGTGTTGTCGCATCGTATTTATTATTTGACGCCTCTCGCGACGACATTATCAATGTAATTTACAAACAAAAATGTGTGTGTGTGTGTGTGTGTGCGCGCGCAACGTTTGCAATTTCATAAGTATCGATGGCTTTGTTAGATAGCGTAATCAAAGATTTTTCAAGGATATGCTGCGACAAGTCACAACATGCCATGGCATGTTTCGCGGTGACGTCATATCAATACGATTTAATATAAATGCTACGTTGCTAAATAGTGTATATGTCACGTGACCAAATTTTTCACGAACATTCGACATGATACATGTCATAACATGTTCGAGCGGCATCATCATCATTGTAATGTGATACAAATGTCACGTGACCAAGTAATTAGTATAAAAATGAGAATATTTAGACGTACCGCGTCATTAGTCAATGCAAGCTGTAACATGGAGCGCGATTTGATAGAGCAAGCGACTTAGTTGAATACCATAGAACAGTACGTCGCATGGGAACAACAATGCGACGAGCTCATAGAATCTCTGGAAGAGCAGAGTCACGCCCGCGATTATCGATCGGCAAGAGACAATCAGTGATCACATATATCGCGAGGCTCGAGAGTTTGAAGGATTCATGCATGTGGGTGCCGGATATGGATTTCGACGCGAGATCAAAACAGCGTTCAAGAGTCGTATATTGATAGGCGCGGTGATAAACTCTAATCACATCGTGCCGCGACGGTTTTTGAAAGATTCTGGCGATGTAGTGCTCGAGCAAGTGCGAGACACAGTAGAAAGACACGGCAGTGTAAAAATGAGCATTGCATTCAACGGCGAGTTTGCGACGAAGGATGAACGTGTTATAATAATAATGCATAATTACAAAGAACAGCGAGATAGGTCGATGCATGAGTTGTCACGTACATGTACACTATTTAGCAACGTCGCATTTAGCGACACGTCATCGAGCCCATCTTGACATCACTGGACAAATTTCAGGAACACGACTGCGGGTGGGCATTGTCGCGAATTCTCAATTTGGTAGTGAATGTGAATAAGCACAATCCAATGCGCATGGGATGTTACATCGAAGTGTAATAAGAAAGAAATTATATTTAAGAAAGCGGTGAACGTGCGTTCGATGGACAATGCATGTTTCGCGTGGTAGCCGCTCTATACCCAGCTAAAAGTCATGTGCATAGAAAATCGTATCCGCATTACACGACAATATTGAATCTTGCGGATACTATCGAATTTCCAGTGACTTTAAAAGACATTCCGAAATTCGAAAATCTCAACAACATATCGCTCAACGTGTACAGCATCGAAGATAAGTAGGTCCTTCCTCTGCGGCTCATCAATGACAAGAGGGACAAATATATCAATCTCCTATACCTACAAGATTCACGCAAGGACAGCATTAGACACTTTGCGTGGATAAAAATCAATCTCGTCTTGTAAGATCACAAATTACTGGAAACGAGAGCAGAAAACATTTTTGCGATCGGTAAGTATAATAAAAATAGTCAATAAAAAACAGTAAAAAGAAATAGAAAAATGATTTCTTTATTATTTGCAGGTGCCTTCATTACTTCAGTTCGTGCGAAAAATTGCAGTCTCACGAAGTGGACTACCAGAAGATGAACTGCGTCATCCGAGCAAGGACGACAGGTGGCTCGAATTCGGCAACTATAACAACTGAGAACAAGTACCGTTCATCGTCTACGCCGACTTGGAGTGCGTTCTACGGAAAACGGAATCCGACAAGGAAAACGCGTCATCGTATGCGTATCATAGCATGAAGAGTTTAGCATAGTTTATGTTACGTGCGATGCACGTATGATGACACATTATCGTCGTATCTTTAAATACTTTTTCGTGACATTATTAAGTATCTAGCGAACAGCGACTTCAACAGATATTATATGGCTATCGAACGATTAGCTGATGAACGATTAGCGAAGCATGTACGGGCTCAATCGGTAAAGTATCCTTTTGAAAAAGTACGAGCACAAAACATTAGTTTTCGTAAATTAAATATTCATATCGCATCTCCAAACCTAGTGAGGGTCACAGATTTTACATGACTGACTGATTGAATCACTATAACCATTTGTTAAAAAGATCTGATTTGTTGATTGACTGACTGACAATGAACGACTAATCTATCGCTGAAGCATACTTCTACGAATACGAGTTGCATCGCGCTACTCATCTGGACATGTATCTGCGGACGTGGAGAAGGTACTGCGCAGGAAGGGAGATAGGGTGTACGTTTGGGATTCGAAGGACACACAATTCGTGGATATATGAAAAAAAAAACAATGTCATTTGATACAATTTTTTATTTGTATATTTTTTTATACATATATATATAGGTGTAAATTATAATGATAGTAAAATATAATAGTAACATATAATATGTATATAAATTTAAAAAACATATATAAAGTGTAAATTAAAATAATAATATTTATAAAAAAAATTAAAAAAAAACATAACATAAAATAATAAAACCTTTAAAAAACATAATACAAAATAATAGTACATATAAAATAAAAAAAAAACAATACAAAATATATGAAACATATATTACAAAGATATCCGCCAATACCTCCATAGTAACGTCTCCGTCGAGTCCGGTACGAAGTTTGTCATCGTATGAATTCAGAGCGATTTTCGATTCGGATATCATGTAGTGTACCTCGTGTAGTTTAGATCATATACGTAATTGTCGATGAGTCATTTCAATCTCATCGTTCAAATAATGCATGTAATCGTCAAACATTATCGTTCGCACTGCGACGTTACTCTTTACACTTTTCGCCTTTTTAATGTCTTTCTTGCCTCACTGCGTACCTTCGCTCTGAGTCCAACAAATTCAGTTCATTAATACACCGTTGTTCTCATCCCTCATCAGACCGGTTTTTTATTCGTGAGAGGCATACTGTACACATTATCCGCCGGATAATCACTCGTATCGAATCTAGCGATATCACGTTTCGTCGCCTCGTACACATCGTCGCATTTATGTGTGATAAATGAGACTGTCTGTGTCAGTATACATAATTTTGCATTTTTCGCGATACATCACTCACATATACTCGTGGTGAAATTCATACAAACAGATTTTTGATATCCAGTATGCACATACCCAAGTAAATCGGCTCGTTGAACTTCATCTCGAATTTGAGCATTTCGACGGCGATTAGATTCTTCGCAAAAACGCAGCGGCTGTGAAAATTCGGTTTCGCGATCATTGCCTCCGCGCCGTCCCATTTTTTTATTAATTTTACATCGACGTGATTGCGCACATTCTCCATGGTCTTAACGAATACCGTGTTGTTCATTAGTTTATACAAATTTTTTTTCGAAATCATTTTTCGCGCGCGTTCTAAATTGTTATTGAGTACAATGTAATCGCGGAGCCATGGAGATTGTAGCACCTGATGGATCTTTATTACGCGAAGATCGTGACGAGTACATTGCTGCAAGTTGCGGTAGTGGGTGACGTAACGCTGCTTATCGTACAACGTCTGTACTGTGGTCCAGCGCATTCGAGAGAATTGTAACTTAAATTATAAAATATAAAAAAATTTTTTTCACGTGGTTATCAATTTAAAAACAAGATACAAAAAGAGCATAAAGAACCACACCACAGGTTATAATTTGTGATATTTACTTATTATTATATAAATTAAAACATTAAACGTTTCGGCCACAATCTGGCCATCTTCAGTAATACAATAGTCTTCATAAACCGCAAAAATACATTTAGAAATTAAATTCAACAGTCCATTATTGTAATACAAATGACATGTTCTTTTTAGTATAAAGATGCTTCGTACAAAATGTTATAACGCCCATAGTCGTATCAAGAAGTGTAGAACAAGAATTTCCAGATTCTGATTAAATTTAAATTTGTATGTCATTAATTTCTCCTAGTCGAATATAAAGAAATATAATCGTTACCTGTTTTACAGCCAAAAAACTGAGCGAAGTATATCAAATGACACTTTCACACAATAAGACTTTCTTCGTGACATTATGTGTTGTTTGTTATATCGCGTATTATACCACTATTTATATGCCTGAGTCAAACAAATTAGAAATTTCTAGAGTTATTATTGAACAGAAAAAGAAATCTTACTTAAGAAAAGGAAAATAGATATCTGGCAGACTTTCCGTGTCACTTTGTTTATTGATACCTCTTATTTGTCTTTTTATGTGTATCATTTCGGAAATTCTTCTTTTTATTAAAGATTGTTCCTTGTCTAAAACTTTTATGTTTTCCCAATCTAACTCATGCATCTCGTTCAAACGGTGACGTGAAACCACTGAAAATTCGGAAGGTGATTTTCTTAAATCCGCTTTATGTTCTTTTATCCGAGTCTTTAATTTTCTTTTGTTGCCTACATACGACGACTCACAATTTAAACAATCGATTTTGTATACAACTCCACACTGGTCATCCCTGGACAAAGAATCTTTCCCCGTCTTAATAAATGCATTCATTTTATTCATGGGTTTGTACGCTATGTTAAAATCAAGAACATGTGAGAGTTTTTTAAACTTTTCCGACACTTTGCTCAAATACGGCACCACAAGAAATTTCTTTGAATTAACATTAGAATCAATTTCTTTATTACATTTTTTACTTCTATTTTGTAATGTTTTAATTCTATTTTTTATTGTTGCAAATATAAACTTTAAGGGATAACCGTTACTTAAAAGAATGCGGATTAGTTCCGTGATGTTTTTTTCCTGAAATTTAGGATGGGACAAAAATAGAATTCTGTCCAGTTGCCCAATAATAACTCCCCTTTTATGTGTTAACGGATGATTAGAATAATAATTTAAAAACCTCCCAGAATTGGTAGGTTTTTTGTACATATCAAAAATGATGTTTCCTTCTTGTTCAATTAATTTAACATCTAAGAAATTTATGCCATTTTTATTGCCACGGTCAACGGTGAATTTAAGCCTTTCGTGATATGAATAAATAAAAAATAATTCTAAAACTTCCTCAACCTTTTCCTCATGTACCGCTAATACGATGTCATCCACGTAACGAAAATAAAACGATGCCTTAATGTTAATCTTGGTAATAATTTCGTGTTCTAAATCTTGTAAAACAATGTTTGCCAGTATCGGAGACAAAGGAGAACCCATGGGCAAGCCAAAAATTTGTTTAAAAATTTTTTTGTCAAAGATGAAAAAAGTGGAATCAATAATGATTGTGATTGCCTGATGAACTCTTGCAGAGGAATCGAAGTCTTGCATCCAATAAGTTCCCATCTACGCTCAATACTTTTTACAACTAATTCAGTCGGAATGTTCGTGTACATAGAGACTACATCAAAGGATACAATACTGAAATCATCATCGATTACCTTGCCGTTAAGTTTATGTACCAAATCTAGACTATTTTTTACATGACTGAAATTTGTTATGTTATTCTTGTGAATAATGTCTTTTAGGAAGGTCGCCAGTGGATAAAAAGCGCTGTTAATGCAACTAATTATTAATCTTAAAGGGTGACCTTCTTTATGGATCTTTGGCAGTCCATAAGCTCTCGGCAGTTCACCGTCCGAAACATGCAATTTTTTGTATAAACTTGAATCGATATAACCTTTAATCTTCCAAAATTTCAGTAATTTCACAATCCCCGCAGTTATTTTATTTGTAGGATCATTTTTCATTAATTCGTACGTAGTGCGATCGTTGAGATTCTCAAACATTTTTTCTTTGTAACTATTACGACACATAATTACAGTGGTATTTCCTTTGTCCGCTCTAGTAATCAATAATTCCGGATTTTCTGAGATGAATCGTTTGACCTCCCCTACACCCTCTTGCAAAACAATGTTCTCAAAAGATTTAATATCACATTTCTTAATTGATTTCATGATACGAATGGATTCATTTCTGACATAATTTCGCGTTTCGTCGTCGGCTTTAAAAAGACTGTATTCTATGTGTTTTATAAATTCTTGTGTAATGTTGTTCTTGTTAACCATATTGTTCGGTAAGTTGAAATGTTGGCCTAGTTATAATACAATTTTTGCTTTTTCCGGTATCATAATGTTGCTAAGGTTTTTCAGCCATTTTTCATTAGTGTTACATATATTAAATATTTCATTAAAACCGTCCGGAGCAATATTAATGTTGTATGTTGAATGAATTTTTTCCGAATTCGTAACTTTCGTTAGAACATTCTCAATTTTGAAAGGTGCAGAAGAAGTACCCCCATCCATCTCAGGATACACAATTTGTTTAATATTATAATTGATACTATTGACTTCCTGGCGGATGTGCTTGGCCCGCAAATAAAAAATTTTTTTGCTAATTCTATCTATTTCTTTGTTCCACATAATATCATAATTTATTTCCTGTCTTCGAAAGAAGCAAGCTTCGTATTTGAGCAAAGTGTCGGAAAAGTTTAAAAAACTCTCACATGTTTTTGATTTTAACATAGCGTACAAACCCATGAATAAAATGAATGCATTTATTAAGACGGGGAAAGATTCTTTGTCCAGGGATGACCAGTGTGGAGTTGTATACAAAATCGATTGTTTAAATTGTGAGTCGTCGTATGTAGGCCAAACAAAAAGAAAATTAAAGACTCGGATAAAAGAACATAAAGCGGATTTAAGAAAATCACCTTCCGAATTTTCAGTGGTTTCACGTCACCGTTTGAACGAGATGCATGAGTTAGATTGGGAAAACAAAAGTTTTAGACAAGGAACAATCTTTAATAAAAAGAAGAATTTCCGAAATGATACACATAAAAAGACAAATAAGAGGTATCAATAAACAAAGTGACACGGAAAGTTTGCCAGATATCTATTTTCCTTTTCTTAAGTAAGATTTCTTTTTCTGTTCAATAATAACTCTAGAAATTTCTAATTTGTTTGACTCAGGCATATAAATAGTGGTATAATACGCGATATAACAAACAACAACACATAATGTCACGAAGAAAGTCTTATTGTGTGAAAGTGTCATTTGATATTCTTCGCTCAGTTTTTTGGCTGTAAAACAGGTAACGATTATATTTCTTTATATTCGACTAGGAGAAATTAATGACATACAAATTTAAATTTAATCAGAATCTGGAAATTCTTGTTCTACACTTCTTGATACGACTATGGGCTTTATAACATTTTGTACGAAGCATCTTCATACTAAAAAGAACATGTCATTTGTATTACAATAATGGACTGTTGAATTTAATTTCAACTAAATGTATTGTTGCGGTTTATGAAGACTATTGTATTACTGAAGATGGCCAGATTGTGGCCGAAACGTTTAATATTTTAATTTATATAATAATAAGTAAATATCACAAATTATATCCTGTGGTGTGGTTCTTTATGCTCTTTTTGTATCTTGTTTTTAAATTATAAAAATTCGTTTTATATTCCGGTCGTATTTCACAATTTATCGGGCTACGACACGCATTTTACTGCTACGATGGACATGTAGATGTACTGCCGATAACCAAAGAAAAATATATTTCATTCACGAAATATGTCGATAGCACCAAAGACGAAAATGAAAAAAATTTGCAGAAAAATTGTGTAAAATTAAGATTCATTGATTATTTCAAATTTTTATATGCATGCCTCGATAAATTGGCATCGTATCTGGACAAGGATAAATTAAAAATTGTACGTTCCGAAATTCCAACATTATCAGATGAAGAATTTGAATTACTCACACGAAAAGGTGTCTTTCCTGATGTGTCTTTCCAATGTACAAGTACGTTGATTGCGTCAAAAAATTACAGGACATGCGCTTACCACCGCGCGAATTATTTTTCAATTCGTTGACAGACGATACAGTATCCGAGAGCGATTACGCTCACGTCGCGAACATCTGAAAGCGATTCTCCGAACGCTCGGAGAGTATATTGATCTGTACTAGAAAACTGATCTTGTTATTCGCCAACATTTTCGAAAGTTTCCACAATAGTGCGTGGCGAATTACTGTCTCGATCCCGCGCATTATTATACATTGCCAGGTTTCACGTGGGACGCCATGCTGAAATACCCGCGTAAGATTCGAGTTGTTCACTGACATTGATATGGTCATGTTCATCGGTATACGCGGCGGCCTCAGTCAATGCTCAGGCAGATACGCGCAGGCTAATAACAAGTACATGTATTCGTTCGATTCATCGAAACCGACATACGTACTTCATCGTACTTCATGTACTACGATGTGAATAATCTGTACGGATGGGCGATGTGTCAATCTTTGCCATACGCCGAATTTCAATGGGTCGAAGACACTGCGAACTTTAACGTGAGCGCGATCGCTCCGGATTCATCTACCAGTTATATTGTCGAAATCGATCTCGAGTATCTACACGACCGACACACTGACCTATCTTTCTGCACAACGCGCGATAAATCGCCCGGCAAGCGCGAAGATAATCTTCTAGCGATAAGCAGTGTAACATCATCCACTACCGCAATCTGTAGCAATGTACTCGTCACGGCCTTCGCGTAATAAAAATCCACCGGGTGCTACAATTCGCCCAATCTCCATAGCTTTGTGATTACATTGAACTCAATACATAATTTAGAACGCTCGCGAAAAACGATTTCGAAAAAAATTTGTATAAACTAATGAACAATGCGGTATTCGGTAAGACCATGGAGAATGTGCGCAATCACGTCGATGTAAAATTAATAACAAAATGGGACGGATGGTACGGCACGGAGACAATGATCGCGAAATCGAATTTTCACAGCCGCAGCGTCTTTGTGGAAAATTTGATTGCCGTCGAAATGCGCAAACTCGAGGTGAAGTTCAACAAGCCGATTTACGTGAGTATGTGCATACTCGACGTATCGAAAGTCTGCTTGTACGAATTTCACCACGACATATCGCATGTTACCGATATATCGCGACAAATGCAAGATCATGTACACAGATACGAAGAGTCTCATTTACTATATAGAATGTGACGATGTTAACAAGACTATGAAACGCGATATCGTTAGATTCGACACGAGCGATTATCCGGCAGACAATGTGTACGGTATGCTTCTCGCGAACAAAAAAGTACTCGACCTGATAAAAGATGAGAACATAGATGTATTAATGATCGAATTTGTTGGACTTAGAGCGAAGATGTACGCGGTGAGAGCGGATAGCAAGAAGGACATTAAAAAGGCGAAAGGCGTAAAGAATAACGTCGTAGCGCGAACGATAACGTTTGACGAATACATGCAGTGTTTGAACGAAAAGCGTGAAATGACTCGCCATCAATCGTGTATACAATCAAAATTACATGAGATGTACACGATATCCGAATCAAAAATCGCTCTGAGCTCATACGACGACAAACGATACATCCTACCGGACTCGACGGAGACGTTACTGTGGGGGCATTGGCGAATACCTTTGTAATATGTATTATATGTATTATATGTAGTATATATTGCTATTATGTATTACTATTATAAATTACACTTTTTTTACATTTATACAAGTATTATTAGTATGTTTTATGGAATAGTATTTATTAGTTATTATGATTATTGTACTTTCATATAATACATATCATGCTTTTAATATTTATACAGGGTTGGCCATATTCGACGGAAAGATGTTTTTTTTTCAATCATGGGAAAAAAACACATTTCTTGCTGTTCATTTTAAAAATCATTTAATAGGGTTCAAGGAGATTTGTGTACATCATTTTTTGAATATGATATCTCTTAAATGACCGCCTTGAGCCTGCATGGCGAGTAGTGCCCGTTTTGCAGCGTTTTCCATCGTTTTGACCAATGTTTCGGCGGATATGACGGCTATTTCCTGTCGGATGTTGGCCTTAAGTTCGTCTAGGGTCCTTGGTTTATTGACATAAACCTTTGATTTCAAATAGCTCCACAAAAAGAAGTCTGGAGCCGTTAAATCTGGTGAACGCGGTGGCCATTCAAAATCACCATTTATTGACATCAAACGTCCAGGGAACAATTGTTTCAAGAAATTGATAGTGGCTCGAGCTGTGTGTGGTGGAGCGCCATCTTGTTGAAACCAGAAGTGCTCCATACCATTATCACGAACAATTGGCATCAAAAAATCACTTACCATATCACGATAACGCTCCTGATTGACGGTAACCGTTTCGCCAGTTTCATCTTCGAAAAAGAACGGGCCAATGATCATATCAGCACAAACACCGCACCAAACAGTCACTTTCTGGGCATAAAGAGGTACCTCGTTAATGATTTGAGGATTTTCAGTACCATAGAACCGACAATTTTGTTTGTTTACGGTTCCGGTTAACATGAAATGAACTTCATCGCTCATGATGATTTTTTGCCAAAAATTTTCGTCAGTTTCAACCATTTCGATTACTCTTTGGGGCCATTCCAATCGACGTGGCTTATCGACAGGTAACAGTTTTTGCGTCAGTTGAACTTTGTATGGGAACAAATGCAAATCATGATGCAATATGCGACGTAAAGTGGTTCGTTTTATGCCCAACTGCTCAGATCGACGTGTTTGAGATATTGTTGGAGACCTCTGAACACTGGCCTGTACGAGTGCGATATTATCATCCGATCGCCTTGGTCGCATTTTATTTGGACGCTTGGGATTAGTAAGTGCCTCACCAGTTGAAAATCTTTCATACAAACGATACAATGTGTTCGCGGAAGGCGCACTTTTCACTTTATTTATTTTTCTCCATGCACGTTGAGTTTTAACAATTGACTTGTTTTGTTGAATGTAAATTTCAACAATCTGAGAGCGTTCGCGTAGCGTGTACTGCTCCATGGCAAAAATTTCCTTCGACTGACGCTTCAAACGCGCTACGTCGTTACTCGATCTAACATCTCTGTCAAAAGTTACAGTGTTGCCAGATCTTTCCGTCGAATATGGCCAATCCTGTATATATACTTATTATATACTAGTATTTTACTTTACACTTTATGTGTCTCAGTTATCATTTATGCGTACTACTATTATATATTTCTATTCTTTTAATTTACACTTTACGTATGTTTTTTACATTTATATAAGTATTACTATTATGTATTACTACATATGTACGGATACTGCTCCATACATAAATTGTTCAAAATAATTATATATTTTGTATACTCCAAAACGAAGATGATGATGAATGAGGAGTAATAAAAAAATATATACGTTTATATACTTATAATGATATATATTTTTATATGTAGAAAATACACGCGAATCAATGGCAATTACAAATAAGTGTAAACATCTTCCACATGTCGTTTTTGAGCGATTGAACCGCTCGACTACCGACGCTTTCAACGTCGAATACGAGGAATAGTGATTAACATGTTTTTTCAAGATTTTCTGCACATCGGCGTTGTATAACTCCTTCCCTATATTCGTTTATAAATTTTTAGGACATCTTCCACTCGCTCGAATTATCTCAACAATAGCATCATAGCGTACTTGCTCAACACATCGATGACGGGGAGTATGTAGTGGTGGCCTCTGTTGAAGCTCGAGTACGCATCTCGACGATATCAGCCTGCCATAGATCGTCATATCTTCGAACTATGACGCGTTTTCGTGGAAAATTTTTTTCTCGCCGGAACGTGCAATTCTTCGACGAGTCGACGTCTCTCGGAGCTAACTTTTCTCTTTTTGTCGGATCTTTTTTTCATGATTCGACACAGAATACAAGAAAATAATGTATTTTTTTCGCTGGAGGTGTCACTCGATTGATTCATTTCATACGCGATTTAATTTAATAAGAACGGCTTCGCGAAGTTCCTCGATAATCGACAACATCTCGTTGTCGTAAGCGTTATTGCCCGCACGATGCGAAGCGTCGAGCAATCGTAGATGATCCATCAGCTCGTTGGGATCATCCCAGTGCACGTAATCGATCGCGTTGTCATTCAATGTCATTGCGTGAGGTAATCCTTTTCCAGATTTCTTCTTCTGTATCTTGGGTGTAATCGACATCAACAGCGCGATTACGTATTTGTACTTGTATCCCTGTTATTCAATAATCGGCCCTGCGAATGATGCTTGAGTTTGTGCGCGTTCGTTGCCAGCAGCATGCTCTTGTACTTATTCATATTGTCTTCCATGTAAAGAAGATCGTCGGGAATTCTCTTGAAAATTAACTGGTAAAGATCAGGTGTATCGTACGCCGTAGATAATTATGTTGTCTGCATTATTCACGTCGAAACGTTTATTGCCAAACATCAATCTACCCTTGTGTAAGTAAACACCTCACTAAAGGCTACGCGCCCTCGATTGTATTAGGTCATTTAAAAAGTTGCAATATATACCGTCGTACTTTTACGCGTACTTGTACGATGACTATATCGAACACGTCTAGGACAAGCTTCCGTAACACGTGAAGGCAGATTCGAAAGTTCGAACTTATCGTCACTGCGACGAACACTAATCAGCCGTAGCAGCGGATGCATATCGATGATTCCGTACCGAAGATAAAGGACTGCAGCGAATGTCTGCGTTGATCTGCTGAATCGAGCGATAAACGCGCTTCCTTTCGAGTTACATTCCGCGCTATCAGTTTTGCAGTCATGGCTTACGAAGCGATTAGCCAGAAGTGACGCGGGTATAAATCCGTTGAACGCGGCGTGCCGAGAACACGACATTACATATTCTCGGAGCTCACTGACATACACACGGCGGACAAAGTATTCGCCGACAAAGCGCTAGGACGCATCTTCGTGAGAGATTTGGCTCTGAGTGAGAGAGCCACTGCAGCTGTTGACTGGGCAGCGATAAAAGTCAAGACCAAAATTGGCATGGGCATGAAACCAAAGAAAAAGAGACGAGGAAAAAGGCGACGAAAAAGCGGATACTTTCGATGGTGAAATGAGGCGGTGCGTTAGCGTTTCTGTCAATGTTGGGCGCGCTCGGGTCTTTGATCGGCGGAGAGGCCAGCGTGGCGAAAGCGATAAACGACAGCAAAACTGCGCAACGTCAGCTCGAAAAGCTGCAACGTCATGATCGCGCGATGGAACAAGCTCGCGAATTGTATCTCGCTCTGTACAAATATGGACGCAGACTATATCTCGGCTCATACAAACGTGGACAGGGTGTAGCTGCAAAGAAAAAAAAACGCCAAAAAGGCGAGAAAAATGCCGTCTGACGCAACTATCAATATGCAATTGAACGAGCTCGCGAGACGTATGCGCGTACCATACTTTAGAGGCGTTTTCATGCGTAACACGTTACCGACGAGTGGCGCGCGCTGAAACGAAATCGGTATAGTGAATCTAGACGATGCGACGAGGCCTGGTACTTACTAGGTACTTCGCGTACGCGAAGAGGAACAAACGCGTCGTGTACTTTGACAGTTTCGGTAACCTTCAACCGCCCAAGGAACTGCGATATTTCGGGAACGGTACAATAGAATACAATCGCACGTCCTATCAGACGTATCTACGATCAGAGTTTCTGCGGACAGATATGTCTGCGGTTTCTACAAACGGTACATGCGTGAATTTAAAAAGCTCGACGAGGTGCTGTGAAATTTTAGTATTAGTCGAACGCTTTTTCCGTCATGTCGTTGATGCTTACGCTGAGCGGAAAGAGCACTGTCCTCGCGGCGAATTACTTCCCCGTCATAGATTTGAGTGACGGAGATTATGAACTCAGTCTGGCGATTTTTGAGACTTATCACACGATACCGAACGTGAATGAATCGAACAACAAATTTTATTTCGCCAACGACGACGCGGAAATTACAATTCCCGAAGGTTCGAAGTGCGAGACATAAATAAATTTCTGAAACGCGCGATTTTACGGAAACGTCCGCACCGCGATGCACTTGATGTAGTGCGTGGTGACAATAACAACAACAACAACAACAACAATAACAATGACACCGATGATGATAATGGTGAGGATGCAGAATACTCGATTACGCTCCGCGCAAACTACAACACAATGAGATGCGGGATTAGATGTGCGTACAGAATAAACTTTGGCAAGCCCAACAATATTGGATCGCTGCTGAGATTCTCGTCGAAGCGTATACTGCGGCCGCGAAGGTGGCACGAATCGGACGTGTCGATCAGCATAATGTAAACGTTATCCGCGTAGAGCGTAATGTGATCGCGGGCGTGTGTAGCAAAAGTGTGCACACGATACATGAATTTTCGCCGAGCATGCCGCCAGGATATAAGATATCGAAGAGGCCGGCGAAAATCATTTACCTGTCGATCATCGCACGGAGCATTACGGATCTAATGATACGCATCGTCGACTAGAACAGACGATTGCTCCATTTTTTAGGAGATGAGATCACTGTTAGATTGCACGTATGACGACGATAGTAATAATATGAGTGTAAGATGCTCATGCTGAAACGGAGCGTACGCAGAGAGATAACTTCTTTACAAGGCCGGTGACGTCACAGCTCGATAGCACTCGCTCATCCAGCTGCATCAGGAAGAAGAAGAAGCTCAGCCAGTCGAACGTTACATTTTTAATGTCTTTGGGATTCGCGATGCACAACATTTGAGATAACTGATATCCTAAACATTAAAGACGAGCCGATCTTCGACGATCGCATCGTCAAGATTGAGACTCACACGTACAGTCCGTTCGCCAACACAACGTTTGGGTACAGCGAAATAAGAATACCAATTCAGCAACAGGATTTGTACACACTGCCGTACGAAAGCTTTCTATATGTCGAAGAATTAACTGACGAAGAACAAAGTGGATCAGGGTGCTCATGTAAAGGATGTCTCAAAATGACCTGACATTTTAATGTATTAATAAAACATTATTTATTTGAAAAGTACACATGTTTTTAGTTTAATATAAAGTACAAACATGGAGGTTATATGTGGAACACAATATCCGATAAATGGCCGCCTCGACTCTATTTGCAAACGTTCATTCTTTTGACAAAATTTTCAATGACATTTTGGCATAATTGCAGACTAATTTCATTAATGGTACATCTAATTTCTTCCTTCAACTCCGGAATGGTCTGTGGATCATTGGTGTTCGAGATCGGTAATTCGAAAGAAAAGCAAGAATTCTTTCAGTCGACCGATATTAATTGTCATTGAATGCATGCATAAATTGAGCTCGTGATTTCATCTCGAGCATGATCTTAATCCTCGTTAAAATCATCGAATTCGTCGTTCTTTGTTCTTTTTAAAAACAATTCGTTACACGCAAACAAGCTGTCGTTACCGGCAACGGACAATCGAAAGTTCTAGAACGATTCAATTCGCGCACGCGAGCGCCGCGCTTCGACGAATACGTCACGCGCTGTCACCAATCCCACGCTCGGATTTTCTGCCGCGCATGACTGTTACGTTGAACGTCGCTAGAAAAGAATTCAAAGCGCCAATCAATTCTGTACACCTAATGCCACGTAATAATTACGATTGTGGCAAATTTTTATTGGATTTTTCCCAAAAGGGAAAGCTCAGGCCGAAAGCAATAAATGCTTCGATCTCGCCGTCCTCCTTCTTACTTCCAAAAAGTTCTTAGAGTTCTTAGAGTCATAATCTCGCTCCGTAAAATCGCCGTGCTAACCGTTTAGTGAAATCGCTATAAACCGAATCTTTCGAGAAGTGCCGAGAGAAATCGCCGAGATTTTCCATCACCGCGATTCCAAACTCAATTTGAAAAAGGTGACCGCATTTAATATTCTGTTAATTTAAATTTAATTAATTATATTTTTTGACTTTGTAACTGAATATATTAAAGAAATTCTTTTGTTAAATTACAAAGAAACTGAGTTCTCTTTACTGTCGTGCATCATACCAGCCGTGCGCCGAACTCTCACTCGAATTTTTCCGCGCGGTGCGCTCTCGCACAATTGGCATACACTTTTCCTTTCAGAAAACCCCAAAGAAAGAAGTCTAATGGTGTCAAATCGCACGATTTTGGTGGCCAATTCACATCGCCGCGGCGCGAAATAACACGACCATGAAACTTCGTTCACTATATTTGTAGTGGATTTTCACAATTTCTATGCATTGCTCGATCGTGTAATTCTCCATGACTAAACCTCAATACTTCCTGATGCCAGTTGTTAAAGGTTAGTACGTTACGTTCGCTGCAAAAAAAATGGCGTGCAATTTAAAATGTCAGATCATTTTGAGACACCCTTTATCATTGGGAAATAATTGCGTCGTTTATATTCGATGAGATTCGATATGAACTCAATGGTGAAGATTGATTGTAACAGAAATGTAGGCATAACTAGCACGCTCATAAACTATGTAACAATGTCATCGACAGTGTGATTCTACGTAATGGGATGCGCCGGCTATTGCAGCCAGATACTTTAATTTCTGTGTACCATTCTATGTACTGCTAGGATTTTGCGAAGATTACAAAAGCGTGGTGATCAACGCTTGTCACGAGTTGATTTTAATACGAGCGCGTAACGACAACAATTGTCTGACGGGAGATCCGGCGATAGAGTCAACGCTCGAATTATTCAAATTATACAGTGGCGAATGCCGCACGTGTTATTGAGCGAGATAAATAAGCTGTCGATGCTGCGCGCTTTGGAGAGCGGACGATATCTGAGAATGGCTTCCCATACTCTTTTCAAATAAGAATTTTTAGCACATCGCTGCGATTGCAATAAAATCGCTCTTCGAAAACGTTCAAACACATTAAAAACACGTTAAAACACGCAGCGTATTAAAGAAATGACGCGACGGTCATAGTATATATAAAAATGAAAAGATACACTCATGCAGTCGAGTTCGAAGTTTCTTCAACGTTATATGGGTGTTACATATTTGTGTATATTTAATGGAAAAATAAATTTTGCACCTCATGAGAATGAAGTGATGGAAGAAGAAATAAATCAACATGAAGAAATGTCTGACCAGGAAATGTCCGATGAAGATCATGCTTTATCAAATGATTCGGCAGTGGAGAATGATTATGATACAATTGAATAATATATCGAGATTTAAATCAAACTTAAGTAAACACTTTACGTCCTGTGAAAAAGATGTGCTGCATTGAGTTCTACTACACTGATGGTCATGGAAGATATTGCTCATTATGCATCGTAAGAATATATAATCAATTTTCACGTCTTCGTGCGGTT
Organism: Acromyrmex echinatior; assembly: GCF_024713525.1. NCBI lineage: Eukaryota > Metazoa > Arthropoda > Insecta > Hymenoptera > Formicidae > Acromyrmex > Acromyrmex echinatior. The sequence continues at coordinate 9,821,525 of NC_141867.1, forward strand.
CGAAAACATGATATCGATGTATGTGTGATTCTCGAAGGTTATTCCTGTTCGAAATGCAAAGGTTTTCTTTATCAAATAATGCCGTGTAACATGTGTCCTATTTGCATACAGTGATACAAGGTGTTGTGAAAGTTTTTATTAAAGATACAAAAACAGACTAAAAAAATAGATATTTTTCTCAAAAACTTTTTTAATGAAAAGACTGTGAAAAAAAAAGATATTATAATATGGAGCAAACGGAGCGTAATCTGGTGGAACAAGATCAGTTGAATACGCGAGAAGAATTTCTTGGGGACAACAATGAAACAATTTCATCGAGTCGCTGGAGGAACAAAGCAGCATTAAATATCCGCGATTACCGATCGATGTTAGACAATCGTTGATCGTTCGTGTCGCGCGACTTGAAAATTTAAAGGATTTGGTGCGTGGACGTTTCATGCAAGTGGGTGCCGGATACAGCGCGGGACTCAGATGGCGCGAGATAGATATCGCGTTCGAAAGCCGTATACTGACTGGCGCGGTAATAAACTCTAGACACATCGAACCTCATCAGTTTCTTGAAGACGCGAGAGAAATTGTGCTTGAGCGTGTGCAAATTCTTATGCAGAGACATAACAATATTAAAATAAACACCGTGTTTAATGATGAATTTATATCAGGTGATATACGCGCGAATAAAAGTGTCAGTACGAAGAACTATGAACTCTTTAATTCGTCCGATTTATAAGAATGGTACGCGTCGCGCATTGTCGAGTCTATCGCTCGAAGAAGAAAGCGGTAATCAACGTGCAATCTTTAGACAATGCGTATTTTGCCAGCCGGCTCAAAGTAATACAAATCGAGAATTATCATATTCACATTATTACGACGTCACATTAGTATTAAATCTTCTGTCTAAAGACATTCAATTTCCAATGACGTTGAGTCGAATTAAAAAATTTGAAAATCTCAACATCTTCATCAACGTGTACGGTTTCGAGAAGCAAAAAGAAATGACGATTCTTCCTTTACGGCTCACCGGTATGAAGAGGGACAAGCACATCAATTTGCTTTACGTGTAGGATCCATAGAACAATAACGCGGAGCATTTTTGCCTCGATCAAGAATCTGTCCCGTTTCGTGAGCAACGCAGCAAAAAAGAGAGTACTTTTGCGATCGGTATGTATATATAATTAAAAATTACGTAAAAATTTTTTATAATAAAGTTCTTTGAGAAAATAATAAATTATACGTTCTTTTTTTCAGATATTATTTACATTATTTTAGCTCGAATGCAAAACTGACTCCACGCAATAGACTGCGAAAAACTAAACAACTGTGCCATCACGTTATCGAACGAAGACGACAAGTGGTTGAGCTTCGGCAACTACATCAGGAAAGAACGTATCCCGTTCATAATCTACGCTGACTTGGAATGCATCCTGGAGAAGACGGAGAGAGATATCGAAACGTCCAGCTACACGTACCAGCATCATCGGGTATTTAGTTTAGCATATTATGTCCGCTGTTCGTATGACTATTCGTTGTGTATATATAAGTTTCGTCGCGGTAACGATTGCGTCGCGTGATTCGCCAGAACTTAAAAACTTAGCGTATAAAATGAAGACTATCTTATTCATTAACGTACTCATGATAGATTTTACGCGAGATGATATGATAAATTTTAACAACGCTACGCATTGCTACGTGTGTGAAAAACCGTTTGCACCAAATGACACGCGGGTACGCGATCATTGTCACTTGACCGGACGATACAGAGATCCCGCGCAAACTTAAATTACAGAGATTCATATATCATTCCCATAATTTTTCACAATTTATCGGGATACGACGCGCATTTTATTATCAAGGATATAGCTATCGCGTATATAAAGGACGAGTAGATATACTTCCTATAACAAAAGAAAAATATATTTAGTTTATAGTTGTGTCGGACGGCGAACTTCTGAGTTCTTATGGACTGCCAAAAATTCATAAGGAAGGTCATCCTCTAAGATTAATTGTCAGTTGTATTAACAGCTTTTTATCCACTGGCGACCTTCTTAAAAGAAATCATTGACAATAATAATAAAAAAAATTTTAGTTATGTAAAAAACAGTTTCGATTTAGTAAATAAATTCAATGGATAATAAATTCATAAGATAATCGATAAAAATTTTAGTATTATATCATTTGACGTGGTCTCCATGTACACGAACATTCCGACTGAATTAGTATTTAAAAGCATTGAACGTAGGCGGAATTTTATTGAAAATAAGACATCCTTTCCTTTACATGAGTTTATTAAAGCAATTATGATTATAATTAATTCCACATTTTTTAAATTTGATAAAAAAATATTTAAACAGATTTTCATACCAATGGGCTCTCCTTTGTCCCCTATATTAGCGAACATAGTTTTACAAGATTTAGAACAAGAAATTATTACCGCGCATAATATTATTTCATCTTTTTATTTTCGTTATGTGATGACATTGTGCTAGTTGTACATAAAGAAAAGGTTGAAGGAGTTCTAGAATTGTTTAACTCATGAAAGACTTAGATTTACTATTGACTTTGGCGATGAAAACGACATAAATTTTCTAGATGTTAAATTAATGAGACATGAAGGAAATATCATCTTCGATATTTATAAAAAACCTATCAATTCTGGGAGATATTTAAATTATTTTTCGAATCATCCGTTAGTATATAAAAGGGGTGTAATCATTGGACCATTTGATAGAATTTTACTTTTATCCCATCCTAAATTTCATGGAAAAAACATCTCTGATTTAATTTACACGCTTTTAAGTAATGATTATCCTCTTTTACATTCATATTTTCAACAATAAAAAATAGGATAAAAACATTAGAAAGTAGAACTAATTTAGATAAAAATCGCGATGAAATCAATAATGAATGTGATTCTAAAATTAATTCAAAGAAAAAATTTTGCACGATATCATACTTGGGCAAAGTATCTGAAAAATTTAAAAAACTTTCACATGTTCACTTTAATATAGCTTATAAACCTATGAATAAAATAAATACATTTATAAAGACGAGTAAGGATTCTTTGCCTAAGGATGACCATTGTGGAGTAGTCTATAAAATTAATTGTTTAAACTGTGAATCGTCTTATGGCCAAACTAAAAGGAAATTAAAAATTCGTATAAAAGAACATAAGGCTGACATAAAAAAACCCTCTTCCGAAATTTCTGTGGTTTCACGTCATCGTTTGAATGAGATGCATGAATTGGATTGGGATAACATAAGAATTTTAGATACAGAACAATCATTAATAAAAAGAAGAATTTCAGAAATGATACATATAAAAATCCAAAGGGTATCAATAAGCAAAGTGACACGGAAGGTTTGCCTGATGTTTATCTTCCTCTTCTTTAGAAAGATCTCTCTTTCTTTTAATAAATAATTCTAGAACTTTCTAAACTGTTGACTCATATATATAAATAGTAGTAAAAATACATGACAAATAACAACACACAATGTCACGACAAAATTCCAATTATGCAAAGGAGGTACTTGAGATTCATTGTTTTTTTGGCTGTAAAACAGGTAACGATTCTATTCCTTTATATTCCGACTAAAAGATATTAATGATATACAAATTTATTTTAAATTAGAATCTGGAAATTCTTGTTCTACACTTTTCGTGATATGACAATTGGCGCTGTAACATTATTGTATGAAGTATCTTCACATAGAAAAGAACACGTTTATTTAAGTACAACATCCGACTGTTGAATTTAATGTCAACTAGATGTAACTCTGCGTTTTAAGAATATTATTGAATTACTGAAGATGGCCAGATTGTGGCCAAAACGTTTAATGTTTTAATTAATAGAATAATAATTAAATATCACAAACTATAACTTGTGCTGTGGTTTCTTATGCTCTTCTTTTTCTACGTTTTAAAAATATATTTCCTTCACAAAACATGTCGACGACACTGCAAATAATAAGAAAAAACGTATAAATTTACCTTTTATTGATTCTTATAAATTTCTCAGTACCAGTTTAGAAAAATTGGCGTCGATAAAGATAAATTGAAAGTTACATAATCAGAATTTTTCAACCTCAGCGCGGAGGATGTCGATCTTCTCACACGCAAAGGCATATTTTCGTACGAGTACATTGATTGCGTCAAAAAGTTAGAGGAAACCGAGTTACCATCGCGCGAATTATTTTATAGCTCGCTGACAAGTGATACCGTATCCGAGAGTGATTACGCGCACGCCGTCAACGTGTGACAGTGATTCTCCATTCGAACACTCGGTGAATACAGCGATTTGTATTTAAAGACAGACGTTTTGTTGTTAACCGACGTTTTTGAAAATTTCCGTAACAGTTGCATCGCGAGTTACGGACTCGATCCCGCGTATTATTATATATACTACCGGGTTTTACATGGAATGCAATGTTAAAACATACACATGTAAAATTCGAACTTCTTACGTACATCGACATGGTCATGTTTACCGAAAGCGGTATACGTCTGAGCCAATGTTCAAATAGATATGCACGGGTTAACAATAAATACATGCAGTCGTACGATCTATCGAAACCGTTGGCATGCTTTATGTACTTTGGCGTTAACAACCTGTACGGTTAGGCAATGTGTCAAGCATTACCATACGCCGATTTTCGATGGGTTGACGATGCAGAAAATTTTGATGTTACGACTGTCGCGATAGATTCACTTACAAGTTACGTTCTCGAGCTAGACTTAAAGTATCCGCAAACATCTTCACAACGCTCACACAAACCTACCATTCTGTCCAATGCGCAAGAAACCGCCCGAGAGAAGAAGCTCCTCGCTACATTGTATGATAAAAAGCATTACGTAATTTATTATCGTAATCTACAACAATGTATTCAAAATCGCAAAAATTTACCGCGTACTGCAATTCGCACAATCTCCATGGCTTCGCGGATATATCGAACTCATGATACGAATTTTAGAATTCTTGCCAACAATGAGTTTGAAAAAAATTTGTATAAATTAATGAATAATGCTGTATTTGATAAAACCATGGAGAATGTGCGCAACTACGTCGACGTGTGACTTGTAACACGTTAGGACGGTACAATGATCGCGAAACCAAACTTTCATAATAAAAATTTTTTTCGAGAATCTATGCGATAGAAATGCGTAAACTTGAGGTGAAATTCAACAAACCGATATACGTGGGTATGTGCATCCTCGATATAGCCAAGACATGTTTGTACAAATTTCACCACGAGTACATGGCACCGCTGTTTCGCGAAAATTGTAAAGTCATGTACACAGATAGTCTTATTTATTACATCGAGTGCGACAACATCTACGATATCAATCGATTCGACACTAGCGATCGACAATGCGTATTGTATTCCGCTAGCTAATAAAACAGTTTCAGAATAATGAAAGATGAAACGGCACGATCATGATCGAATTCATCGGGCTTAAAGCAAAAATGTACGCTTTGCGTGTCGATGGGAAGAAGGATACGAAGAAGGCAAAAGAATTCAAAAGTAACGTTATAGCGAGGTCGATAACATTTGATGATTATATGCAATGTCTAAATAATAAAATCGAAATGAAACACAGGCAATCGTGCATAAGATCGAAATTCCATGAAGTATACACGATATCGGAAACGAAAATTGCTCTAAGTCCGTACGATGACAAGCGATACATGGTGTCAAATTCTACAGATACACTGTCACGGAAAAATTATAAAATATTACTACATAAAAGAAAAGAGAAATAAATAAAATGGATCTCATTTCTTTTGTATACTTATGTATTTGTAATAAAAACAAAACTTATTTTTTGTATGTTTATATTATGTATTTTTTTAATTAAAAAAAAATCTCAATTGCATGTTTGCATATTGTAATAAATATATATATATACATATATATATATATACATATACATATACATATACATATACATATACATATGTATATATATATACACACACTGATATATAATTCGTAGAAATACATTTATTTTTAACACATTGTCCTTATGTATCTATGAATTGTGTGAATTATCCCAGCCATTTCATGTAAACGTTATTCCCCTTTTTGCGCAACATTTTTTCAATTAGATATACGTCGTGATTAGACACAATGCAACTCGTACTCGTAAAATTCTCTAGCGACCGGTTTTCCGCGATAATCTTTCAGAAGATACATCACGGGATTAGTTTTCTGTACTTTGATGATTCTAAACACTTCCGTGGTCCAATTTCGCGTGTAACCTTTCTCAAACATCGTTTTGAATTTGTTCACACATACCAAATCATCCACTTTGAATCAATAGTATAATAATGGCGATTTTAACCCAGGTCCTCTGAGGGTACGCGGGGCGCGGGGGATACTCGTAGGCGCGGGGAGGGAAGGCGCGGGGAATACTGGTAGGCGCGGGAGAAGGAAGGGGAGGCGCGGGAAATCCCGGCGCTATCGGTGTTTACTGATATGATGATACATGCCGCCATGTTGTGACGTCACATATCACTGCCGCCACCGCCGCCACCGCCGCCACTCCACACTTCACCGTCACAGACGCTGCCGCCACCGTCACCGTCGCTACCGCTGCCATCGCCGCCGCTACGGACCCTGCGTCTACCCCAAAATGCGTTTCGGGCTGCCGCCGCGGACTTCACACCCACTCCAAAATGCGTCGCGGTACTATAATGTGGACTTTTGTCTAAGAGATCGGTGGCACATCATCGATGTGTCAGCTGCTACACAAAGCACCATTAATGAGGAGTATATTATGAAATCATATTGCGTTCTTACACAGTTCTTTCTTTTAGGTCAGAAGCATCGATAATGATATTTATCTAGGAAGAACCGCGAGATCGGTGACACGTCGTTGATGCTGCGACCCAATAGGGAGGGTAGACATAGGAACAAGAAGTCGCAGATAAAATATATAATGGCAAATGGAATATATATATATAATACATAAGCGCGACACCTCAGTTGGCGCTTTTAAAGATTACCGAATCGATCGCAATAAGTCTAATGTGAAAAATATGGCTGACTATCATGCAGACGTTGAGGACATAGATGGGGTAAATTCAGACAAGTTATTTGAAGTTATTTGATTTCCATTTTAATGGAAATTGAGAACATAATGGACGATGTAGAGTTCGAGAATATCAGAAACATTGAGGACAGAGTCGACAGAACATGTTAGAAATGTGGATGAAGAACAGTTTGCGAATATTAGAGACGAAGTGTTTGAAATGTTTGATGAAATGGAAGTAGACTTTGAGAATATAATGGATCAAGAGTCATCCGACGAAGAAATGCTATCCAACGATAGTGGATGTGCTAGTGATATGAACGAGTATGAAATGGATCGCGTAAAAAAATTCGTGTTGTCTCCAGAAATTCGTAGGTTGAACTTGTACTAAACACTGTGCGATTTATAATTATTATGCAACGAGGTGGTTCTTTAACCGTATGTACATCATGCATGATTCGTATAGCTGACATTAACGATGGAGGAATGTATCACATCAGGGAGCATGAGACCGGTTTTTTCGATAGGCTAGATAGCAGGTCGTGCACAAATTGCAGACTGCTTTTGATATTATATTCTCGTGCAGCATGTCCTCACCTTTTTACATTAAAAAAAAATGAATGCGAAAAAAGTGCCTGAAGACTGTGAATGGAGGAGAGACAAAGATGTGCGAATATCGCCGGTGCAGTTCTTACGCGATCGACAAATAGGTATACGTAGTGCGAAATAAAGTCATCATCAATGACGATAACGATGATGAAAAGGATTATTGGTTCGGACGGTTAGGAGACGAAACGGTGCACATTGACTGCGAAGAGAGATTTTGGTACAAAGTTTTCGGTTTAATAAAAGAACAGTGTTATCATTCAATGAAAAGTAAACAAAAGATTCAATAAAGCTGCAGGCGTATTAAGATTCCCGCGGATGGTAAGAAGTGCGTTGAAGTGATAATAACGGACAAGTTAGCGATACCATACTACGACTGCGAGGAGAATCCTGCAAAAAAGTATTTCATGACCAATGTGATAAGTATATAATCAATTATGTTACTCCTATAAAGAGTGCATTTTAGTATACGAACATATTACCAAAATAAAATATTATGACATTCTGGATGTAAAGATGCTGCAACGTGTGTGAACGAGTCACGTGCTCCGTGTAAGAGTGCGTGATCTAAGGACTGTGAAAAAAAAAACAGAAAAGAGAGCGAACTGCTAGAACAGTGCGGCCAGGTCGCTACTCTGGTGGAGTGTTTCGCGTGGCTGCAATGATACGACGAGTGTATCGAGCAGCTTGAAGAATTTTGGCATGTCAAGCGTTCGCGCCTCGCCATTGGATACAGACAATCCGCGGTGGCGAGGATCGCGCTACTCGCGGATGCAAAGTTGCAATTCAAGCGACGTTTCGTGCACATTGGTGGCGAGTACGCAAGTGGCGAATACACGAGTGGCACGAACGATCTCTTGTTTGGCGACAGATCGACGTCGCGTTCGAGAGTCGTATATTAATAGGTGTGGTGATAAATCTAATCACATTGAGCCGCGGCGGTTTTTAGAAGACGCTGGCGATGTAGTGCTCGAGCGAGTGCAAAACACTGTAGAAAGACGGCAGTGTAAAAGCGATCAACGGCGAATTTGCGACGAAGGATAAACGTGCTAATAAGAGCATAGTCTCACAAAGAAGTGAGATACATTTTTGCACCGATATGCACGAGTGGTACGAGCGACATGTCGTCGAGCCTATCCTAGCATCACTCGAAGAATTCCAGAAACGCAACAGCGGGTGGGCATTGTCGCGAATCCTCAATTTGGTAGTGAATGTGAATAATCCAATGCACGCGGGATGTCACATCGTGTCGCGAGAAATAGCGACGAAACGAGTGGTGATTAGTGTTTGTTTAATGGACAATACATGTTCCGCTTGGTCGGTGATCGCCGCTCTGTACCCCACAGAAAGACATGTAGATAGAGAATCATCATACTCACATTATACCGCAGTGATAAATCTCGCGGGTATCGAATTTCTAATGACATTAAAAGACATTCCGAAATTCGAATGGTTGAACGCGGTGTCGATCAATTTATATAGCATCGAAAATAGAGATATTTTCTCAGCGGATCACCGATGACAAGAAGGAGAAGCATGTCAATCTCCTGTACCTACAACATTCACGCAACGACAACATTAAACACTTTGCGTGGATAAAAAATCTATCCCAACGCGGTATTCGGTAAGACCATGGAGAATGTGCGCAACCACGTTGATGTAAAATTACAAAATGGGACGGACGGTACGACGCGGAGACAATGATCGCGAAATCGAATTTTCACAACCGCAGCGTCTTTGCGGAAAATTTGATGGCCGTAGAAATGCGCCAACTCGAGATGAAGTTCAACAAGCCGATTTATGTTGGTATGTGCATACTCGACATATCGAAAGTCTGCTTGTACGAATTTCACCACGAGTACATGTCACCGATTTATCGCGACAAATGCAAGATCATGTACACCGACACGGATAGTATCATGTACTATATAGAATGCGACGATGTTTACAAGATTATGAAACGCGATATCGTTAGATTCGACAGGAATGATTATCCGACAGACAACGTGTACGGTATGCTTCTCGCGAATAAAAACGTATCCGGCCTGATGAAGAACGAGAACAATGATGTATTAATGACCGAATTTGTTGGATTCAGAGCGAAGATGTACGCGATGAGAATGGATGGCAGAAGGACATGAAAAAGGCGAAAGGCATAAAGAATAACGTCGTAGCGCGAACGATAACGTTCGACGATTATCCGCGGTGTTTAAACGAAGAGATTAAAATGACTCGCCGTTAATCGTATGTATACGATCTAAATTACACGAGGTGTACACAATATCCAAATCGAAAATCGTTCTGAGTCCATACGACGACATACGATACGTCGTACCGGACTCGATGAAGACGTTATCGTGAGGGCATTGGCGGATACCTTTGGATTATATGTATTATATGTATTATATGTAGTATATGTTGCTATTATGTATTACTATTGTAATTTATACTTTTACATTTATACAAGTATTATTAGTATGTTTTATGTATTACGATTATTGTACAATATTTTATATATTAGGTCTAGTAAAAAGAAATCCATTATTTTTCCAATGGATTGCTTTAGTAATCTATATCTGGTCTACGCGTGATACAGATTACTAAAGCCATCTATTGGAAAAATAATGGATTTCTTTTTTACTACACCTAATATATAATGCATATCGTATATTTTTAATATTTATATACGTATTATATACTCTTTATACGAGAGCGAGTTAGAGCGAGAACGATAGCGAGAAAATTTTGAGTAATACGGCGTTTCAGCTGAAGTTCGATTTACGCGAATTCTCTATCGCGTATCGAACGCGGCGATTTTCTGACGGTGGAGCGTCTGCTAGGCAGTTGCACTTGTAGCGAAGCGTTTCTAATCGAGAACAGCGAAGAAAAAGAAGAAGCATTGCTTCTCGATTTGTCCTCTTTGAAGAACAAAAGCTTCTCCTTGCATTCGCCAATGAGATTCTCGCAAAATTGAAAAATTTGAGGTGACCCTCTGTTTCGGGCAGCGATTGGCAATGTCGAGCGCGATGGCCAAGCGGTACGCTATTACCATGCGCGTCCGCTAAATCTGGAATCTTGATTGGGATGTACGCGTTTTGCTTCATGCGAGCGCGCGTGCGCTGCGACCGATCTGAGTTAGATCTCCGTTATAACGGTTGAGATCTGTGTACGTACAACATGTGGCTTAGCTTATGTTTTCCGACTTTATTGACGAGGTGATGGCTAAGTTTATGTTTTGGAAACCTCTAAAAACGTTTGGAATCCTTCTAGAATCCTTCTAGAAGCTTTTCTAGAAGCTTCCGATCCGCATGTCGCACGTACGCTAAATCTGCAAAAACTGTGTTAGCTGTATCTCGAACATACTAGTATTCTAATTTATACTTTATGTGTCTCATGTGTTTATCATTTATGAGTATGTTTTTTAAATGTATATAAATATTATTATTAGGTGTACAAATAAGTATTCCGCCGTTTGACAAAAGACGGCGCCACTAGCAAGCTATGATTAAAATTGCCTGATGTAAAACATTATATCGTAAGATTGGACATCTGTCAACAACATAACTTGGAAATACTAGCGATTTTGTATCAGCATCATATATTTTTTTTTGTGCGAAAATGCCGAATTTTGAGCCGAATAAGCGTCATTTGCGGGAACTTTTGATTTATTTTTTTAATTTGAAGAAATCTGCAGCTGAGGCTCATCGTTTGCTTGTAGAAGCATATGGTGAGGCTGCCTTAAGTGAGAGAAGTTGTCGTGAATGGTTTCAAAAATTTAAGAACGGTGAATTTGACGTCGAAGATAAACGTAGCAGAAGGTCGAAAGTGTACGAAGACGCGGAATTGGAAGCATTATTGAATGAAGATTTGTGCCAAACGCAAAAAGAATTTGCACTTACATTTTGTCTTACATCAATAAAACATTATGTATCGTTCTTTCACAATAAATGCTTAATTTTTTATTAAAAACGGCGGAAACTTATTTGTACACCTAATATTATGTATTATATATAATAGTATTATATATAAGTATTCTGCTCCATACATAAGTTGTTACAAATAATTATATATTTTGTATACTCCAAAACAAAGATGATAATGAATGGGGAATAATAAAAAAAAATACGTTTATATACTTATATTGATATATTTTTATATGTAGAAAAAATGTACGAATCAAAATTTTATCAAATGACATGGTTTTTGTGCATCCATGAATTGTGCGATCCATCGAATCCCAGACACTTGACGTATATTTTATCTCTCTTCCTGCGCAATATTTTCTCCACGAGATACACGTCCGGATGAATAGCGCGATGCAACTCGTGTTCGTAGAACGCATCAGCGACGGATTTTCCGCGATAATCCTCGAGTAGATAGGTTACGGGATTGGTACGCTGCACCTTAAAGATCTTAAACACCTCGGTTGTTCAATTTGGCGTGTAAATCTTCTCAAAAATCGTCTTGTACTTGTTCATGCGTACCGAATCGCCCACTTTTGCTGGACCAGCGATTTTTATCATGCTGTACACCATGTCCAAGAGTTTTTCGGCGATCGCGGGAGTTATGTCGGCGGGCCGCATGCCGATAGTGCGATGCTTGCGCGCGTTGTAATCTGATACGAGACGCGGCAGCTCGTCGATCCACTTGTAATTATCGTTGAGTGTAAACATCTTCCACAAGTCGTTTTTGAGATTGAACCGCTCGACTACCAACGCTTTCAACGTCGAATACGTGAAATAGTGATTTTTCAAGATTTTCTGCAAATCAGCGTTGTAAAACTCCTTCCATATCTGTTTATAAATTTTTTGGACATCTTCCACTCGCTCGAATTATCTCAATAATAGCATCAGTCGTCTTGCTTCCACCCAGCAATACAGTCCACGCGTACTTGCTCAACACATCGATGATGGTGTGTATGTAGTGATGGCCTCTGTTGAAGCTCGAGTACGGACACATCTCGACGATATCAGCCTGCCATAGATCGTCGTATCCTCAAACTATGAAGCCTCTTCGTAGAAAATTTCTTTTCGCCGGAGCAATTCCTCGACGAGTTGACGTCTCTCGGAGCTAATTTTTCTCTTTTCGCTGGATCTCTTTTTCATAATTCGACGCGCAATACAAAGGGCAAAAGTACTTTTTTTCTCGCTGACGCCACTCGACAAACTCGTTTCGTCGATACGCGATTTAATTTATAATAAGATTGGCTTCGCGAAGTTCCTCGATAATCGACTACATCTCATTATCGTGAGCGTTGCTCGGTGCGGAATGTCGAGCAATCGTAGATAATCCTTGTTAGGATCGTCCCAGTGCACGATCGCATTGTCGTTCAATGTCATTGCGTGATGTAATCTCTTTCCAGATTTCTTTTTCTATTTCTTGAGTGTGATCAACATCAACGGCGCAATTACGTATTTGTACTTATATCCCCTGTTGCTCAATAATCAGCCCTGTGAATGATGCTTGTATTTGTGCGCTTGTGTTCGTCGCCAGCAGCATGCTCTTGTACTTGTTCATATCGTATTTCGTGTAGAGGAGATCGTCGGGAATTCTCTTGAAAATTAATTTGTAAAGACCAGGTGTACCGGCGTATCGTACGTCGTCGATTATGTTATCCGCATCATCCATGTCGAAACGTTTATTGCCAAACATCATTCCACCCTTGTGTAGGTAAACGCCGTAGATATAATCTATATCTTCTATTTATTTCGCGCTCCCCTCAGGACAGCCTCGACGTACTTTTGACCTAGTGGGCCCAAGCCGGCTTGCAATGCCTCTCGATCTTCCGACATTTGCAACCGATTTTGAACCTTTGTTGCTAGCGACTCGTTCATTGTATCCAAAACGTTCTCCAAATTCTCTCGTCGGTACGGTCATCGTACGCGGAGATTATCGGTTGTACACGATCGTGCGATCATCGGATTTACGCGCGGTCGCGGAACACTCGAACGTCTCACTCGCTTTCTCTCCCTCTTCCTCCTCCTCCTCCTCTTCTTCGTCCTTCCTCTCCCGCTTGGAGGCAGACGCGTCATCGTCGCGTGACTGTCTCTTTATCGCGCGCACACCGGGGCTGTCGTAGCGGTTTGATAATAGGCTTAAGGGGATGCTGGAGTGTCCTGTTTTTATCATTAAATATTAAAAACACCTTTCTCGTAACTGTGTTTATGGATTGAAAAATCCTTCTCCACAATTAAAGTATCGACAACAATGCAATTCGCCAGCTACATTTGAATACGAAAAACGAAAGAAAATAAAAGACTTACAGTTTCGTTATCGGCTTCTGTAGTCAACACATCACAATATGTGTTGCATATAAGAGTTTTAGATCTTGCACGTTCATAAAAAGTAGCTGGCGAATTGCGAAAAACCTAAATGAAGAATCCTATCCTTTTAGAAACGCGGTAGGAGTTTTAGTATAAGAGAAAGGTGTATCCGAAAATTTCGTTTGTATATTACGAGTGAAATTGACGTGAAGCCATGAAACTAAACAGTATTTTAATTCCGCGATATTCCGACAGCGGCACTGTCATGAAAAATGCGACGCTGAACTATAGAAATGATCTGAATTATCGACCTACTCAGGCCCATTTCAATAAACGTGTCAAAGTTTTTTTTTTTTGAGAGGAAAAATAATAATAAAATAAATATGATATTAGTTATTTCAATTTTGTTGAAATAATTTCTTCCTAAACATATCATATTATTTACATATGAATACAAATGAAGATAATTATTTTAATTACACTGTTCTGTCTTTTACATACATTTTATTTAGTAAATTATTGATGCATATATATAAAATAACATATATATATATTGCAACCGTACTCACGAGCGTGGCGCAACTTCGTCGCACATTCACAGCTAAGATTCTTGTAGGCGATCGGATGACAGGTGACGTTAAACGAAACGTGACCGAAATGCATCTTCCCGCGACCGCTCTTCAGGGCGGCACATAATCACAAAACAATAGTTGCGCCAGGCACGAGCGAGCGTGCCACTCTTTCCCGAAATTACGCGATATTTTCTTTATGCCATCTTCAATAAGCTGCAAATGTCGAGCTCTCAACCGGTAGCTTAGCCTCGGGAATGGCAGAGGAGGCGGTTCGCGGTCGAGGATAGCAGATCGTTTGGAGGAGTGAATAGGGGCGAGAATAAAATACACACGAATTAACAATAACAAAAGTAACAAATATATTAAGTGAGTCTTCTCTGTTAAGTGACTCTCATTCACATCTGGCGATACAATCGAGACGATAAACTCTACTTGAGCGCAATAACTGATTTACATAGACTCTGAGGTTTTACTAGGCGTATCCACTTCGTTAAATTCTCGCGACACGAGCTCACGCCACACGGAAATACTCTCGCGAATTATACGAACCATACTTCATCGCCTCCCAAATGCTAAGGAATTCGGCAGCTTGTAGCGTGGACACGGCGTGACCTCGTGCGCTCGCGGAACCTCGCGCCGCTCAGCTGAGATGCAGAGAAGACTCGAATACGTGCAAACTCGACACTACGCAGTCTCGATACGACAGAATACGCACAATTATCAATTGCTATTATAAATTGATTTTAATGGCTATGATACAGAGGACCGAATAAACATGCAAATCTTATGTTACAGACGCTCGAGACGACACGATACGCGACAATACGGCACGGAACTTCGACGCATATGATCCGCGATAAAAAGAAACCGACAACGAGTGACGAGGCTGTGGCCTTGGCGGACGCCTTAGAGTTATCCCGATGACAAGGGCTGTTCCGGGAGGCGACACGCGTACGCGAATCCCGCGAAACTCTGGTGCACAGTAATGCCACGTGCACTCACTATTACACGCCCGATAGAAATCCGATAAGTTGCCTCCCGGACGCGGAAACCGGCGACTTTACAGGGGTGACGCTTGTCTCATCGTGACTCCCTCGCAGGTGCTCGTCCTAATTGACCTTGGAAGGCTCTCAATCCGTTGACGTCCTGCGTCCTCTCGCGTGCTCTCTCCAAGCGGGCCACAACTCAAGTGCCGGGCGCTAATCCTCCCGGGCGCACGCAAGGCTCGTTATCCCCGCGAGGGGGCCTTATTGCACCTGATTGGCGCGTAGCCCCGAGGCTCCGCTAATCGCGGAAACCGCATCATGCTCGTCGCATATCCTGGCGCGCGAAATTCGAGAGATCTCGGGAGTCTTTTTCAGGCCGCCTCGTGGCCTCGTGGCCTCTAGGCGCCTATCCGGGGCTCTCGTCATCTTTGGGGCGTAGAGTGGCTTTCCCCCTCATGCCGTACCGGCTCTCGATCGGCTTTGCGCCTGGAAGAGGGTGCGATAAAAAAATGCTTTGCGTTAATCAAAAGGGCGTAACAATGCAGAAAGGATATCACCTGCGTGCGACCCGGAGTCAGATGTCATGCACCTCCGGCGGGTTTGTCATCAGTGGTCGTCTCTTGACCCCCAATCCTGGTCGTTCTTCCTTCTCTTCTCTCCGGTGAGGTGGCGTCACTCCGCCAAGGTCGCGGGAGTCGCCGGCCTCTGTAACCCTCGATACGGGAACGCACAAATACGGGAAAACGAAAACGACAGCGCGGAACGCGTAAGGTACGCAAATGACGACGCGGGAAAAGCGCAGGTGCGTCCGCCCCCAAAATGTGAGAGGCCCAGGAGACCCAGGACGCATATAAATGAAATTTTCGAATACTCTTTGCTCTTATACTAAAGCTCGTAACTCGTTTCTGCAAGCATAGTATTGTTCTTTGAGATTTTCTGTAAATCGCCAGCTACTTATGCAAGGTCTGAAATTATTGTATACAACACATTTTTGATTCGATTCGGATGTCGAGTCTTAGTAAGAAGCGCCATTCCTCCTATCGGTCGCGCGCAAACGAAGTAGTATCGCTATTCAACTATAGAAATGGATTAAACCATTGTAAATAAACCAGCAATATACTATCAGCCGGAAACGCCATAATAATATATTTATATATATATAGAAATATATATCAGGATCGTTGTTTAGAGAAGGAATCGTACGTCCTTGCTGCATCGACGATGATGCCAGAATCGATAGAAATCACATTCTTGAATTGCAGAACGAATTATTGAAACAGAAGTACGACAAAGTGAGACAGAGAAAAAACAAAAAAAGATAGAAACTCCGATTGTAATCGATGAGACTCCGCATGCCGAGCTGGGTTCGTCGAACGAAACAGCGAGTCTATCCTTCAGAGTCTCTCTCTCTCTCTCTCTCTCTCTCTTCTCTCCTCTCCTCTCCTTTCCTCTTCTCTCTTCTC
Source organism: Acromyrmex echinatior (assembly GCF_024713525.1). Taxonomy (NCBI): domain Eukaryota; kingdom Metazoa; phylum Arthropoda; class Insecta; order Hymenoptera; family Formicidae; genus Acromyrmex; species Acromyrmex echinatior. Next base: position 9,838,442 of record NC_141867.1, read on the forward strand.
CTCTTCTCTCCTCACCTTTCCTCTCCTCTCCTCTCCTCTCCTCCCCTCTCCTCTCCTCCCCCTCCATCTTTCTACGGTCGCTTGTTTCTAGTGATCGAAAATACTTTCTGGAAAATTTCAACCGCTTAACATGTATAATTAAGAGGAGAAGGAACATTATAGATAATATATAAGTTTTAATAAATTATGCTAATCCTATATCCCTCCAATTTATGTATAATAGCAAAAATAATTTCAAAACACGATAATTTACGAGATATTGATATTTCCATGATTTTCCATGAGCGTTATATATAACGTTCATAGAAGTGATTTGCATGACCTCGGCGTGGTCTCACGCGTATGACGCGAGATTTGAATGTTAGAGATTTCCATGATCAATTCCTTTTTTCTTTTTTCATAATTTTTTTTTTTTAATAAGTGACATTAATAAACACATACTACAAGCTAAATATATTTTTATTTAATTATTGAAATTATATGTGTATTCAAAGTTTTAAACTGACAATTGTAGCAAAAAATAATTCGACGTAGTATGCGTCGAATAGATAGAAAATCAGTATTTTTATATGTAAAAATATATGTAAGATCTGTTTACCTTTAGAAAAAATCCGAAAAGAAATCATGTTTCTGTAATAATGTTACGTTGATGTCGATCAGTACTTTCTGTGAAATATTTTTTTTATAACTATCATCCGAATGAAAATTCTGATAATCAATCAAATCGCAAAAGTGACATGATTAATATAATTATAAGTATGATGTCAATATAATTTTATACTTAACAAATCAAAAAGCCTTTATATGTGCCTTTATATGCAATATACAAATAATTTTTTATTTATCTATTGAAGTGATTCAGTATTCTTCCTATAGTTATTGGAGTACATGTTAAATTTGGGTCGATTTTTAAAGCGTCGCTTTCTTTCCCCTCGCCGCCGCCGCTCAATGCTCGACGGCTGAGTCGTACCGGATCACGCGCGGATGTGTATCTCAGGAGCGTTGCACTAAGAAATATACTACTACCTTCTAGCAAATTATCAATCTTTTACTTTCCTTAGTCTTATGTGATGTCTTCTTTATTCAACATGCCTTCTTTATTCACATGTTGAATAAAGAAGACATCGCGGAATTATTGGAGTTAAGTCATTCCAGTTTAAAATTACGCATCTCGTTCTGTATCGACTCTTATTCTTTAGCCTTAAATTGATATTATCAGTATTCTATATTAAAAGATATTATATTTTGTGGCACATAAGCGTGGTCAGTAGCTCTTTGAAAGAAAACCGAATGTATCATAAAAATAATAAAGTAATATTTTAAAAATACATAATATTCAATAAAATATATTAATATGATGTTCAATCGCTATTATTAAGAAGATAACAATTATGTAGGAAGGAAAATATTTTCATGATAATTTTCATGCTAAAATGTTGTCATGTTAATTTTCATGTTAGAAGGTATGATAACAGTATATTTCTTATACTGTGACGCTCCTGAGATGCACGTCTGCGCGCGATCCAACGGTTCAGCCGTCGATTGTTGAGCGGTTGTAAAGGAAAAATAGGCAGCATTTCAGAAATTGACTCGAAATGTGTAACTAGTTCCGAACATACTGAAGTACACATACAATTTCTATAATTTTATAAAAATATGTTTGAAGTAATATGTTCATTAATAACGTTATTTATTTAAAAAAAAAATTATGAAAAAAAGGAAAAATCAGGAACATAGGATCCTCAACATTCTGATCTCGCACCTAACGCCCAAGACCACGCTGAGTTTTTGCGGATCACCTCTATGAACACGGTACATAAAATACATGGAAAATCGTAAACTATATCTCGTCAACTATCATGATTTGAAATCATTTTTGCTATTATATAATACATTAATGAGAAAGGTATATGATTAACCCTTTCACTTACAATATCATGTGAGATTCGTGGTAAAGAAATCGGGCCAAATATAAGTATCATTGATGAGAGCCGTGGTACGTCTATCGGGCCAAACATAAACAACACGTTCCAAGCTGTTAATTATGGCAGAGTGAAATAGAGAATGAGAATCGTATTGAATTAGAGCGCGATCATTATTATTTGTTTCAGTGACGGGGCTAGAGCCAGACTTCACTTACCCGCTGGAAAACGTAACGATCCATCGAAACTTAAATCGTAGAGCATAGGGTTAATATAATTTAATAAAAATTATGTATTATCTAGAATGTCCCTTTCCTCCTTATGATACACGCCAAACAGCCGAGATCGCCGAGAAAATATTTTCGGTCGCTAGAAACAAGCGATCAGAGAGAAGAACAGAGAAAAACTCATTGTTTTGCTAGACGAGTCCAGTTCGGCCTGTCCGCGCGGAGACTCACCGATTACAATCGGAGCTTCTATCCGTTTTTGTTTTTTTTCTGTCTCGCTCTAGCGAAACAACAGAAATTGAAAGAATTTTAAATCATAAACACGGTTGCCAGTTCTCCGTTTTTTTTTTGACAGACTTCGATTTCTCGGACTAATATTGAATACTCCAGCAGATGTGAAAATCTCCAATTTTTGTCGTCTGCTGGAGTATTAAATATTAGTCCAAGCAACCGAAGTCTGGCAAAAAAAAACGAAGAACTGGCAACCGTATTTGTGAATTAAAATTCTTTCATTTTTTTTTTATTAAATTATATTAATTTTATATCTTTCTCATTAACGTATAATAGCAAAAATGATTTCAAAACGTAAACATTGATGAGATATACAATAGTTTACGACTTTCCGTGCACTATATGTACCGCGTTCGTCGAGGTGATCTGCAAGAACTCAACGTGATCTCAGGCGTTGGGTGCAAGATCAGAATATTGGAGATCTTATGTTCGATTCTGCTTTTTCCTTTTTTCATAATTTTTATTTAATAAATAACGTTATTAATAAACATTTTACTCTAAATATACTTTTTATAAAATTTCAGAAATTATATACGTGTACTTCAATGTGCTCGAAATTAGTTGCGCATTTCCAGCCGATTTCTGAAATGCTGCCTACTTTTCCTTCACAACCGCTCGACGCTTGACGGCCGAACCGCTCACGCGTGGACATATATCTTAAGAGTCATAATATAAGAAACATGCTGCGACCATACCTTCCAGCAAATTGTCATGAAAATATTTTCCTTCCTACATAATATTGTATTTTCTTAATAATGGTGATTAAACATCATATTAATAACTTAATGCATTTTACTAAATGTAATGTACTTTTAAAATATTACATTATTATTTTTATGATACATTCAATTTCAAAGAGTTACTGATCACGTTTTTGTGCCACAGAATGTATTATAAAATTTTACTTTACCGCGTCATATATCTGGTCATCTATTTGTATTTTTTTTTAGTGGAATAAACCTGGAGAATACACTTAAATGACGTATCAATAATAGAACTTCAAAGATAATGGAGAGTTTTTTTACAATAACGTGGATTTAGACGGTGAACGCCTTTTCTTAATTAGTTGCTAAGGAAAAGATAATATGACCATGATATCGATTATATATCTTTTCTTAGAGTGAAAAATAAAAATTTTTTGTATGTATATATATATATATATATATATATATATATATGTGTGCATACATATATCGTTTTGCGTGACGCTGTATGTGTAGAAAACAACAGCATTATACGAGTCAATCAGCTGTAACCAGCATGATCCGCGTTCACAGTATTATTGCCGCGCAACAATAGTGTCAATGTAGTATAGTGTAGTAGTTTTCTACACACAAAAATATATGTGTGTGTGTGTGTGTGTGTGTGTATGTGTGTGTGTGTATGTATATATTTATATACAGGGTTGGCCATATTCGACGGAAACATCTGGCAAACACTGTAACTTTTGACGGAGATGTTAGATCGAGTAACGATATTTCCCATGATTGAAAAAAAAAACATCTTTCCGTCGAATATGGCCAACCCTGTAGTGTTTTGTGTCCACAAAATAGAAAAAATGTAGTAGCAGAATATTGTCTGCCTTTGATAAGAGAAGGTTATGGTACTTTCTAACAAGCGATTCAGTACAATACAGTACAATATCTCAACCTATTAGCGAACAAGATTGTAATGATGCACTGTCTCTTGTTGGAAGGCACTCTAGAAGGCCAAAATTGGTTATTGTGATGTGTATTTCTTGTTGGCACTCTATAAAACCAGAATGAGAAAGGTTAGCATCTTTATGTTATTCGTGAAAATATCACTTTTATTTATCATACAAGTGATATGATTAAATGTTATAACAATAAATTGCGCTTTGCCTAATTATGATCCAATGTCAGAGGCGTTCTTCGTGGGCTGACTATTTTTCATTTACTGCCAGAGGCATTCGATTATCAAATTTAGTGAAATACAATTACGGAACCAATTTGTAGAATTTTGCGTCTGCAATTAAAGAAATATGAATAGATGTATTGTCATGATGGAATCAAAAGCTGATTGCTTGACATGATCGAAACAAAGAAACTAATGAAGAAAAAAAATTGAATATCAGTAAACAGTTTCTTTGAAACCTTACAACTGTTGTCTGAAATGTTTTTTCTAAAAATGTTATGTAATGGCCTTATAGCACAAGAATGGCCGTAATTCAATCATAGAAGAGAACGTGAATATATCATAGGTCAACGTATTATATTTTGACATACTATGCATGCCGATACAAATATAATTTACATTCCTTTACGATTATAATTATAGTCACCTTTATGTTCAGCTCCTAAATCCGGGGTCTTTTTGGACACTCTATATATATATATATATATATATATATATATATATATATATGTGTGTGTTATACATATATATAACATTCATTACACAGTCAATAATCACATGCATAATTTTCGTACGATGCTGTACGTTTATGAAATATAAGTATATCATATTCAAAGCAAAATGTTTTAGCAAATGTGTACACTTATAGGTCAATGTGTACGTTGACTAACAGTAAGTTACAATAAGTATATTTTTAAATATAACTCTGATAAATATAACTTTAATATAAATACTCTGACTGTGATTTAGATATATCTTCGGATGTAACCATGTATTTGAAATACATGTGTACACATGTAATATAATAGCACTTTTTCCTTTATTCTCAATATTAATTCATTTTAACTTAGGATGTAACATGTATTGTCAATACGTAAATACATTGCATATACATATGTAGCTATTCCATCTTTTTTTATTATGTTTAATGGGCCTTTTACAATTATAAGCCATAAATCAGCCATAAATAAGAAGTCAGAAAAATTGACTGTGATTGATCAATTTTTAGCTTCTGACTTCTGATTTGTAACTAATGGCTTATTGTAGAAGGCCCATAAAAGAGAGATAGAAGTTACTCATGCTTAGCTTTTCATGCAGATATAATATAGACACATTAGTGAATATTAAAATTATATTTTATGTGCATTATGATGTACACACATTACATAAAATATATTTCTAATTCATATTCACATACGTGTGTAGCTGCTTCATCTCTTTTTGTTATGTGTAACAAAAAGGTGTACTGATGTCCTCTTTTTTCTACGTTTAATAAAAAGGGATATGTTTTTTTATGATCAAATATACAGATATATATGCTTTTATATTTTCAATATCAGAATATACATACAACTAATATAAATCAAATAATAACGAGAGTCAAACGCAGATGATCAGACGTAACATCTTAAAAAAATGATCAAATTACGAATTCTCTGATAAATCCTCATTTTATGTGTACATATATATGCATTATATATATGTGTGTGTGTGTGTGTGTGTGTGTGTGTATGTGTGTAATGTATGATACAATTTTAATATTGCATATTTAAACATAGGGAATGCATAAATTAACACATAACTTCTATCTGCAATGTATGTATATTCACACATTATACACAGTGCGACAAATATGTTCCCGAACAGGGCCTGAAAATCATAATTGAAAGAACAATATGCATATCTTTTGATTTTATTATTCAAAATATTCTCCTCTGGCTTCAATACACTTGTTACAGCGATTCAATAGTGATTCAAATGCATGTTCTAGCTCAGTTTGCGGAATTGCCTCTAGTGCCTGTATAGAAGCTGATCGGAATGTAATCAAAAAAGCGTCCTTTCAATTTCAATTTCAATTTTGGGAATAATGAGAAGTCGCAGGGGGCCAAATCAGGTGAATATGGTGGATGGTTTAACACAGAGACACGATTTCGAGCCAAACATTGACGGACAATCAATGAAGTGTGACTCGGTGCATTATCATGCAACAAAGACCAATCTTCTGGATCACGATATTCGGGGCGAATACGATGAATTCTGCCCATCAATCGCTTTAAAACTTCGAGATAATATGCACCAGTAATTGTTTGGCCAGTTGGAACAAACTCTTTGTGGATAATACCTTTGCTATCAAAGAATGTGATGAGTATTGTCTTGATTTTTGATGGAATTTTTCGTATTTTTTTTGCCTGTGGTGAATTTTTTGACTTCCATTCCGCACTTTGACGCTTAGTTTCTGGATCATATTGAAAGCACCATGTTTCATCACCCGTAACAATTGATTTTAGGAAGTTTGGATTATTTTCTGCGGCTGCAACGATGTCTCTGGATAATTGATTCTCGCTGATTTTTGATCGCTTCTTGATGTGTGTGGAACAAACTTCGCACAATCTTCGTTTTACCCAAATCTTCATGTAATATGATTCGAATCATTTCTCTACTGATATTTAAAGCCTCCTCCATCATTTTTAGTGATGCATTGCGATCGTTTGCAACAAAATCACGTACTTTTTCGATCATTTCGAACCAAAATTGGCCGTCCTGATTTTTTGTCATCTTCAAGGGTCTCTCTGCCTTCTAAAAAACGCTTATGCCACTCAAAAACAGCTGTACGACCTAGACATTGACTGCCGTAAACTTGTTGCATCGATCGGAATGTTTCTGATGCACTTTTACTAAGTTTTGCGTTAAATTTAATCACTGCTCTTTGTTCCATATTAAAATTTCTACCTCGACCAAAATCTTGTTTAACATGAACTGTCATGTCTTCGTTATATGTCAACCAAAATGAAACTTTGACAGATGATAGCAAAATGTTCAACCTTTAAAATGCATGTTTGAACGCACAGATGTCGCCACTGGTTGCTGAGATGTGGTTCGTGTCCGGGAACATATTTGTCGCACTGTGTGTATATACGTATGATATATATTAGGTTGGTGCGTATGAAATGTCGGATTTTTAAGTGAATATATAAAACTGCATATCTTTTTTCAAAATCTGTTTATTTAATCAAAATATGCTCCATTTGTTTCAATACACTTTTCTCAATGAGATTTTAATGCATAGATGCCTGTCTTAAAGAAATTTTGATCTTTAGAATCAATAAACTCTGATATGGAATTTTTCAGTCTTCATTTTCTGTTTTTATTTTCATACTGTTTAGCCCGTAAAAACTGAATGTTTAAAAAAATCGGTTGGCGAAAGATCTGGTGAATAAGCTGGGTGCTGCAAAATTTCATACTTTAAGTCATTTAATTTCGCAATTGTTTTGTACGACGTATGCGGCCGAGCGTTGTCGTAGAGAAGTATTGGGCCATGCCGATTAACAAGTGATGGGCGTATAATTTTCAATTTTTCATGCATTTCATCAATGTACTGGCAGTACTTTTCGGCTGTAATTGTCTCCTCAGTTCGAAGGAATGAGTAATGAATTACTCCAGTCACATTCCACCAAACTGTTATTAAAATTTTCCGTGGATGAAGTGATGGCCTTGGAGTATGAGCACAAGCCACATTCCTATCAAGCCATTCCTATCGAGCACACCTTTTCCTATTGTCGTGAAGAACCCATTTTTCATCACAAGTAATAATCCGATCGAAAAATGGCTCTCGGTGAAATCGGTTAGTAATGATGAGCATACGTTCAATCGATCCAACTTATTTCGCTCGGTTAGTTCGTGCGGTACCCATTTATCCATTTTTTCACTTTGCCAATTTCAGAAAGGTCGCAATATCGTTGTATGGTCAACTTTCATTTTGATAGCAAGTTCCCTTGTAGATACAGTTGGATTCGTTTCCACCAATGCTTTCAGAGCATCATTTTTCACAGACGTTTTGGGTCTTCCACGCGTCTTCATTTTGTAGAGAAAAATCACCGGACCGAAATTTTTCAAATCAACGCTGCACTTTTCAATCGTTAACAGTATTCTCCCCAAATGCCTGGTTTATATTGCGTGCAGCTTTTGCAGCATTATTACCAAGTTTATACTCTATATAAAAAAATTACATGAATATCGGTTGAATTCATATCCTTACGAAATTCAAAACAAACAACAAAATAGAACACTTTTGATATATATATATTAGGTGTTGGAATTAATTCGTAGCGTTTTACAAGTGATGGGAAGTACTTTCATTAATGTATTTTTTAATGCTCATGTGAAATAAATAACATTCTTTCATTAAAAAACGCTACGAATTAATTCCAACACCTAATATATAAAGTGTTTGGGGAAAATAATGAAAAAACAAATGTCGATGCTCATTTCAATACACGCGGAGGCGCACGCATTCTAAGAAAAAAAAACATGCATAAAAGGGAAGTGATAAAAGGAATGCGCGCTTTTTTCTAAATATCAGTGTGCGTGTGTCAGTCAACTGTCCTCAGTCCTGCAGAAGGTTTTTGCTGAAGAGCAATATTTGTAATGACGAGAAAATAACAGGTTTGTTATAAACAATTTATTGTTATTTAACTAGCAGAGATTGAATACAGAAATAATTTCAATAATAATTTAATACCGGTAGTTAATGTTTTGGTACTACTCTTAGTATGGCATACCGTAGGTATGCTATTTACCGTAGGTTTGTTATTTTGCTGTGCACTGCAACTTTTATATAAAGGTACATACATTTGCTTGTTATGGTTATATTTCTCAATATCTGACGTTTTTATTGAAGGAAAATTTGTTATAAGGTATTCATCTTTATGTGATGTTTTTCACAATACGCAGTGTGATTAATATAATGTGGCAAAACTATATAGAATGGCGTACCAAATTAACATTTTTTACCGATATTATTTCAATAATGAATTGATATAGATATTGTTTATTTCTATATCGGTACTAATAAAATATCGATATAATATAATATAACTTCTATATCGATATTAAATCAATCATGGTGCAAGATCAGATCTCTACTTTCGTAATATCATTACGCGTGATTGTCCAGTAGGATAATATAATTTATGCGATAATATACTGCATTATTATTAGTATTATATAAAGATATGTATCTTGGTCACTGAATATATTCGTAATTTTCAATATGTTCGATTGGTAAAATATAAAAATTCTTCACTCTGAACCTATAAACTTTTTAAAAAAATTATGTTTGAGATAACATTAAAGAACATAGAAAAATAGTATTAATTTAAAATAGGATTTATTTTGATTCTCTCGAGTTTATTTTGACTTTCTTACATAATTTATAATTGTTACCCAGACAACACAGAATATTTAAATAATAAAAATAAGTAAAAGTAAAAAGGGCTACGAGCCTAAAACATAAATTGACAAACTGTATGAGTAGTTAAAAAAGTCCATCTGACATTGTCAATGACACTTTGAACATTTTCAATTCCTTACATACGAGATTACAATTCACCTTGGAGGTTGGTGCAAATGGCAGATTGAGTTTTCTCGATACAATACTGATTATAGATAACCAAAAAATTATATTCGACATTTACCATAAAAAGACATTTTCTGGAAGGTTCCTTAATTTCCACTCAAATCATCCTTTGTGCCATAAAAAAGGCACCATCATCAGTTTTATTGACAAAATCATCTTATTATCACATCCACGATTCCAACAAAAAAATTTGATAGATGCTATTCATATTTTCTTAAATAACTGTTATCCTCTTCCCTTTATTTTTTCTACAATAGAACGCAGATTAAAGTTTCATAAATACAACAAAGATACTACACATTGTTCACGCAATAAAGACAAATATTTTACGATTCCTTATGTTAAATCCATTTCCTTCCAATCTCTAGTATGTTTCATTGTAAATTGGCCTTTTCTATTCCCAACACGTTAAAAAGCTTCATAAAGAGAGGAAAGGACGAACTTAGCCTCCTATCCAGTCAGAATGTTGTCTACAAGATCTCATGTGATGATTGTGAGGCGAGTTATGTTGGTCAGACAAAGAGAAAATTGAGCACGAAACTACACGAACATATCTCTGACATCAAAAAGAATACAGGTTCTCCTACTGTCATAACTGATCATCGAATCAATTTTGATCATAATTTCAAATGGAACGATGTGAGAATTTTGGACTGCGAATCTTCTTACAATAAGAGATTGGTATCTGAAATGATTCATATTAAAAGACAGAAACAAGACCTTAATAGACAGAACGATACCGAATCTTTACCCGATACTTATTCACAGATCATCCAGTCTCTTTCTCCCTCTTGATTGCTTTCCCTTCCTCATCCTTCTCTTCTCTCCCTACTTTCTCTCCCTTCCACTTTATTCTTTCCTTCTTATTACTTTTTTCCCCCTTCCCTTTCTAGTTTTCCATTTCAACCTTCTTGTCTTTATATGTCGTACTTTATATCTTAGCTTCTCAGAGAGACGATTAATTTCGATTCCATTCGCATTGCCTAATCTATAATACATCATTTCGACACACACATAAGGTATTTATTGTGAATTTATTTGTTCTAAACTTATCATACATATGCAATGCATGTTGGCGATTTCACTCTTTTTTCTTATGTGCTTGCCTTATAATATCAAAGATAATTTTTGCCTCTTTCTTTAAATTTGACTTATTATTTACGACTTATTTGTACTTTCCTTTTTACTGTTTGCGACTCGATTCGTACTTTTCTTATTGTTCTTATTATTTTTATTTTTATTTACTTCTACCGTTAATTTATTATTACAATTTATACTTGCTAACAGAAACATGTTCGTCCTTATACACACATACGGTTCGGAGCAGCACATTTTTGTCAACTATAATCGTTTATTTGATTTCCTCTCAATTTGGAGCGAGTTTTATAGTTAATTTGCGTGCGAATTTTACTTGATCTTTTATATGTTTTTTATTTACGTTATAACTCTATTGTTAATTACCGTTGTTAATTTATTTTGTCACACTAATTTATTTGTCACATTGAAAATGATTCAACCAGGATCGAAACGTTTGTTCAACTTCTGATTGTCAAATTATATTTTACGTTTTTAATTTATGACATAGTTTTATTTCAAAAAAACTTTTTTAACTACTCATACAGTTTGTCAATTTATGTTTTAGGCTCGTAGCCCTTTTTACTTTTACTTATTTTGATTTATTGAGCCTTATTATTTTATAATTTATAATAAATATTATGTAAATAGTTTATACATATTTTATATAAAGTCGAAATATTATTAAAATATAGACTATCTTATAAAATACAATATTTATGATAAATATAAATAAATATTTCTATTAAGTATTTTTAATTTGGATTATAATATCATTTAATATTTACACATTATTTACTGCCTGGAGACACAATAGTATTTCAGCACTAACAATACGACAAGCGAAGCGTCATGGTAACATTTATAATAAATATTTCTTAGTAGGGTTGGCCATATTCGACGGAAAGATGTTTTTTTTTTCAATCATAGGAAAAAAACACATTTTTTGCTGTTCATTTTAAAAATCATTTAATAGAGTTCAAGGTCTTTCCGTCGAATATGGCCAACCCTGTATATAATATAATAAATATTTATGATTCATGTATTATAATTTAAGACTACAAAAATATTTACAAAATATTCAAATTTACAAATATTTTTTAAATATTTTCGAAATATTGTGTGCTGTCTGGGTATTCTCATTAGTGTTCCATATGATTGTAAATACTAAATTGTAAGTTGTATTCGATTATGTCATTTCTAAATTATTAGTTTATTGGTAATATTCGGACATAATTTTTGGACATCTTTTTATTGATTTTGATGAACATTATTATGGATAAAACATATTTTCTTGTAAAATAAGATAAATATTATAATATGATAAAATAAGATAAATATTATAATATTGATAATATTAATACAATTAAATAAAAGTATATGGCTCAAGTAATAAAATTAAATAAAAATATGTTGAGAAGAGCTACGAGCCAAAATAAAAAGTTTAAACAAAGATACAATATAAATTAAAACAAAGATACAAATAAGTAGATTACATTAAAATGAACATTGAAGATTAGAGAACTTTTTCAAATTCGCTTACTCTCAAACATAATTTTTTCTCAACATACTTTTTTAAATTTTATTACATGAGCCATATTATGTTATGAATATTAATATAATTCATAATTATTGTATAATATGTATTTATACTATTAATAGTAAAACCACAAAAGCTGCAAAGAGTCTCGGTGACACAGCAGCTGCAACAAATGCAGCAACAATTAAATATTTTGTAGCAGCAGCAAGAGCAGCAGCAGAAGCAGCAGCGGCGGCGACGGCGGCGACGGCGACGACGGCGGTAGCAGTAAGTGCAATAGCACCAAGCGCAGCAGCACTAAGAGAGAACTTGCTGTATATATATATATGTATATATATATATATATATATATAAAATATACATATAATAGATTATATAGTTTTAAAGAAAAAAAAATTTCCAATTTTTCCGCGAATTTTTTTGATTTTTTTCCCAAGGGTAGAAAAATTCATTTTGGAAAAATTCACGCATGCTCCGTAAAACCTATCACATTCTCGGTCCTTTTCGTAAAGAAAATAATTGCGTATATAGTACACAGCAGGGATAAGTTAACAGAAATTTTCAAATTGTACAAAAGATTGAAGTTGCATAATATATTTAATAAAACATACAAAATTGCACCATTAATGTAAGAATATATTCAATAAATATATTCAATAAAACATACATTATCATCATCATAATATATTCAATAACATATACACACTACACACACGCACGCACGCACACATACATTATTGCATCATTAATGTAAGAACTAAAAATATAGAATCCAAACATCATATTTATGTGATAATAATACGTTTAGAAAATTTGGATTTAAACTGAATTCGTAAAATATTTGAAAAAAAAGCTACAAAGAGATACTTCAGGAGTTCATTAGATCAGAGTGTGACAAACTAGAGTTAAAAATCTGTCTACTTAAACTTTACCATGTATTAAAGGAAGGTTAGATTAAGTTTTATTATAAAAATAGAAGAATAACTAAAAAAATTTTAATAAAAATAATGCCATATAACTTCATAGATCGCATTAATTTTATACAGGAATTTAAAAGTTATTTATTACGCCTTTTACATAGCAAAAGCAGCAATTTTTCCAAAAAAAACCAATTTTTCGGAAAAAACCGAAACTTTTCCAGTTAAAACTTTGATTGAAGCTAGATGTATATGAAATTATATACTAGATGTATATAGATACACATATATATATATATATATACACACACACACATCTAGTATATAGTTTTAAGAAAGCCGCTTTCTTCAAATTACTGGAAAAAAATCGGAAAAGTTTCGATTTTTTCCGAAAAATTGGTTTTTTTTTGGGAAAATTGCTGTTTTTGCTATGTAAAAGGCATAATAAATAACTAAAATTAATGCGATCTATGAAGTTATGTAGCATTATTTTTATTAAAATTTTTTAGTTATTCTTCTATTTTTATAGTAAAACTTAATCTAACCTTCACACATATATTATAATATATGTGTATATACATATATTATTTCTTGAAAATTTGATTTTCAGTTTCTATAGGACGGAGTGGCGGAGGATGTGCTCAATATAGATGGTACGTTCAACGAGCAGGTCTCATAAGATGTGCTTACCTGCCTGAGACAAACCGCAATATAAGGTGCCGGCAAGAAATTATAAGGAGCCGTGTTCTGGGATAGAGAGGCCACAGAGGAAGACTTTATTCCCGATGCGATAAACTTTTAAGGATATATTATCAATTTTAAAATCATTGAAAAAACCATGAAAAATTAAAGATTGCATGTTTTACAATACATTTGAAAGTAGTGGAAAAAATTTAGCGACGATTTTCTACGGCTAAAAAATTAATTTAATAAGAAATGGATATGTGCTCTAATGAAAATATTCAGAAATAGTAAAAAAAATATAAATTTTTAAGTATTTTAAGTATTTTTAAGTATTTTAAATATATATTGAAGATGATTAATAACATAAATAATTTATATAATATAAAGTTTCATTTCAATGCAGAGATTAAGTGCTCTTTAAATAAACAAAATTGCTTTATTTATTTATTTATTTACAGATTAACTGAAGACGATTGCAATAAGAATAAAGACGATTACAATGAAACTTGAAAATTATTTGAAACATTTAAGTATTTATATAAAAAATTGAGATTTCTTTTAGTAAAAAAAGAACTTGATTTTTAACAACAAACAGATAATATAAACTATATAAAATATGTTGTTAAATAAAAATATAATTTTATTCACACAATTTTTATATGTATATAGTTCATTTGAAGTGTAAATATTAAAGACATTTACAAATTACATTAATTTTGCAGGAACATATCCGAAATCTGGGAAAAAATGCGGAAGCTGGCTGGAAAGAAGGGCAATATATAATTAATAATTTTTATAATAGTTATTATTATTATGATTAAAAAATATAATGCATATTAATTTATTTTCATAGTTCCTTTTGTTCATTCAGCCTATCAGCATTACTTTTAGTCTGTGACGATAAAATACGAGAAAATATACAAATATACAAATAAAATATACAAATATACAAATTCTTGCATAAAATTACTTTTTGACATGTTTTATGCTTTGTGGATTAATGGGAAGGATTTACTGTAACTGCAATTTATTAAAAATCATATGTTATCTATAATGTCCTCTTGTCTCTCGATATACGCTCGAGCTCAAGTGACCGAGAAAACATTTTCTCGCTTCACGCTCCAATGAAACGCTGTCTCGTTCGTTCTTACCACGTTCGACTGTTTCGTTTGCTCTTAGCACGCCCGAACACTCGCCGAAGCGCGAAAGCGCCGAACCTCACATGAATGTAGGCTCATGCTTGTGTGTGTGAGATTAGCGGTCGCGCTTCGGCCGCCGACTGATGGTGTTAGTTGAGATATCGTAAACCGTCCCTGAATTGGCATCCTTGGCTTGCACGATGGTAACATAATAAGTTTAGCAATTGAAGATATTAAAAGAGTAAGATCATTTAATAGTTTTAAGGGATCAGTATTTTTACTTTCAAAAGTCTTGTTTACTTGTTGTACTTCAAGAAGTACAACAAGTGCTTCACTGGATGTAAAAACAAGAGTTTGCTAAGTTATAATCATTTTTATATGAATTATAATATATAATTCAACAGTAACAATTATATACAGGGTTGGCCATATTCGACGGAAAGATGTTTTTTTTTCAATCATGGGAAACGTCGTTACTCGATCTAACATCTCTGTCAAAAGTTACAGTGTTTGCCAGATCTTTCCGTCGAATATGGCCAACCCTGTATATATATATAACAATTTTCAGTAATCTTCACAGTCTCAAAATGAGTTTTAGATTCTAAATACTGCTCAATTATTCTAGACGGATCTTTCAATTGACAGTGTTTTACAGCTTTGCACAATCTTTTTTAGTTCACAGCCATCGTTAATTGCTTTATATATATTTCTAAAACAGTATTATCTCATAGATGATTTCAAAAATCATGTATATATTTTTGAAATCATGAGTTCGATATTTTTTGGTAATATTTCGATTGAAGCTTGTGACACAGCCAATTAGAGGAAATGACATATTGATACGCATTTAATCAGTACTAAATTTGTAATATCAAGTTTCAATTTTTTATATAAACCATTGTTAATATCTACGATTACGCTAGCATTATCAGTGGCAATACCTATTAAATTATGTAATGGCAGTTTGTACAATGCTAAAAATTCTTTTACTGCGTTTGCCAATGACTCTGCGTCGCATGTGGGTAATTCTACTAGAGTTAAAAAGGTTGAGATAATTTTATCGCTAATATTATCAAAATAGTTTATACTGATTTCCAGTAACTTTTTTTACTGTCAAATCTATCATCCAAGGAACAAAATTTATTAAAATTACTATCAATGGAACATGATAGCATGTATTGGATATGCACGTAAACATCGATAGCGCTGGGACTTCCCCGCGTCTTCTCCCTCCTTTCCCGCGCCCCACGGCCCCCTCAAAAAACCTGATAGAATCCTCCTAGTATACTTACTTACATAAAAATAAATAAATATACGAGTATATATATAGAAAGATTATGCGTTTCGCGGATTTCCTCCGTCTCCAGATCCATTCTTGGAATGTCAACGTTTCGTGAACCTTGCAGTCCACTTCATCAGGGCGAAGAACAGCGCGGATACCTGCCCCTCACCCCTTCCCCACGGAGCTCCTCAATTAGAACTGGCTTATATACCCTGGACAACCATAGCATATAAAAACAAAACGATACACTAATGCAGTCAGCAGTCGAATTTGAAGTTTCTTCAACATTATATCAGTGTTATATCAGTGTGTATGTTTAATGAAAAAATGGATTTTGCATCTCACGAGGATGAAGTGATGGACGAAAAAACAAATGATCAATATGAAGAAATGTCTGACTAGGAAATGTCCGATGAAGATCATGCTCTGTCAAATGATTCGTGTTTCGGCAGTGACATGGAGAACGATGATAATACAATTGAAATAATATATCAAGATTTAAATCGAGCTCAAATAAACACTTTACGTACCGTGAAAAAGATCTGCTACTTCGAGTTCTACTACATTGATGGTCATGGAAGATACTGCTTATCATGCATCGTAAGAATAAACGATCAATTTTTAAATCTTTGTGCCGTTTGAAAACATGATACCGATATATGTAATTCTCGAAGGTTATTCCTATTCGGAATGCAAAGGTTTTCTTTATCAAATAATGCCGTGCAATATGTGTCCTATTTGCACACAGTGATACAGGGTGTTGTGAAAATTTTATCAAAGATACAAAAAGAGACTAAAAATATACATTTTCTCAAAACTTTTTTAATGAAAAGACTATGAAAAAAAGGATATTATAATATGGAGCAAACGGAGCATAATCTGGAACAAGCCGCTCAGTTGAATACGTGAGAAGAATTTCTTGCATGAGAACAAAGATGCAACGATTTCATCGAATCGCTGAAGGAACAAAGCAGCATTAAACGTCCGCGATTACCGATCGGTATTAGACAATCGTTGATCGTTCGTATCGTGCGACTCGAAAATTTAAAGGATTCTGTGCGCGGACGTTTCATGCAAGTGGGTGCCGGATACAGCATGAGACTCAGATAGCACGTGATAGATACCGCGTTCGACAGCCGTATACTGACCGGCGCGGTAATAAACTCTGGACATATTGAATCTCGCCAGTTTCTTGAAGACGCGAGAGAAATTGTACTTGAACGTGTGCAAATTGTTATGGAGAGACAACAATATTAAACAAGAGATAATAATATTAAAGTAAATACCGTGTTTAATGGTGAATTTATATCAGGTGATAAACGCGCGAATAAAAGTGTCAGTAAGAAAAACTATGAACTCTTTAGTTCATTATTTCTCAAAGTAATACAAATCGAGAGTCATCATATTCATATTATACGATGGTATTAAATCTTAAAGAACATCCAGTTTCCAATAACGTTGAGTCAAATTGAAAAATCTCAACGACATTTCCATCAATGTGTACGGCATCGAGAAGCAAAAAAAAGTGACTATTCTTTCTTTACTCACGGATATAAACAGGGACAAGCACATCAATTTGCTTTATGTGCAGGATCCAAAACAATAACGCGGATCATTTTGCGTGGATCAAGGATCTATCCCGCCTTGTGAGCTCGCAACTCAGCAAAAAGAGCATAAGAAATACTTTTATGACCGGATTGTATATATAATTATAAATTACGTAAAAATTTTATTGTAATAAGAAAAGTTCTTTGAGAAAATAATAAATTATACGTTCTTTTTTTAGATATTAACACTACTTTAGCTTGAATGCAAAACTGAAGATCCACGCAATAGACTGCGAAAAATTAAACGACTGTACAATCTGGTTACTAAGCGAAGATGACAAGTGGTTGAGCTTCGGCAATTACATCAGGAAGGAATGTATCCTGTTCATCAGTCTACGTCAACCTGGAATGCATCCTGGAGAAGAGGAAGAGGGATATCGAAACGTCCAGCTACACGTACCAACATCGAGTATTTAGCATATTATGTCTGCTGTACGACATTCGTTGTGATTCAAAATGAATATATTATCCTTGAAATGTCATATTCATGATTTAATTCTAAGACGATTTTTCCTTTGCCAAAATTTTGTCAAAAGCGTAGTTTTTAAATTATAATAAGAAATAATTAGCGAATGACAGGGCGCGTAGAGAAGGTAGCCAGGAGCGGCGTTTCTCATTGTCCGACGCAGACCGTAATGGGAGACCCTAGTTACAATCAGATGATCGCTACACACGCATGCATATGCGATCGCATTCTCTCTCTCACACACACACACACACACACACACACACACACACACACACACACACACACACACAAAATTATCTTGAAAAAGTTTGAATGACTTCGACATGCTGCAGCTTGAGAAACAAGAAAAACTTCCATCGATCATTGATTGATCACGTACAGCTCCAAATTTTTGTCAGTTAAACTTCTATTCCTCTAACAAGTTTAGAAATCACTCGTTCCCATTGATGCAGATCGCAGATCGAATAACCATTAAAATACTTTGTTTCTTGTAAAACGCATCACTTCGATACGTTTACGCTCAGCGTACAGCTATTCATTAAAGAAAACGAAGTATTTCAATGATTACTCAAAAAATTTATTACTGTATCTCTATCAGTTAAGTGTCCGTTTTACTACCGATGATCCATTTTAACTATATTATCAATTAATCATTCGGTGACCGAAAATTATTCGAAGAAAGATAATCACACGCCGCGTTTATTTGACGATAGCATGCACTCGATTTTAATAGAGAATTTATTAGTTAATTATTATAAATCACTGCCAATTAATTATTCGTCGAATATCACTCGAAGAAAGAAGCACACGATTGTTTACTAACACACGACGCGTTCACTCAACGATAGAAAGAAGTCAACTGATTTAAATACTGAATCTTCAATTATTTATTGTCGATTAATTATTCGTCGACTGAATACCACTCGAAGAAAGAAGCACACGATTGTTTATTAATACACGACGCGTTCTCTTAACGATAACAAGCAGTTGATCGATTTTGGTTATGTTTGTACTAGCAATCAAACTACTAGTTTGTACTAGCAATCAAACTACTAGTTTGTACTAGCTATCAAAACACGAATGTCTCAGTCAGAATCGAATCGATATCGATTCGATATCGATCAATGTCGATTTGATGCTTTCGACGTCGAACACGTGCATCTTGCACGTTTGTGTTGTAAAATTTTTTTTTATATCGGTTTGCAAAGTTTTTGGGCATCTTTTATCGTCTCGAATTATCTTTGCTATAGCTGTAGTTATCTCATTTCCATTCTTTATTTTGAGCGGTACGATCCATGCATACTTACTCATACATCGATAACGGTAAGAATGTAGTGATAACTGTTGAATCGTGTGTAAGGGCGCATTTCGATCACATCAGCTTGTCACAGGTCATCGTATCCATAAACTATGGCACGTCTGCGTGGAAAATTTTTTCTCACTGCATGCAGTTCACCAGTCGCCACTTTTCAAGACTTTTCTTCTCAGACATTTTTTGTCATAATATACGATGCAAAAAATGTTACAAAGATCTTAATGTTGTTGATTGACGTTTCGACGTCGACTAAAATTATTACGTATCCTCATTTCAATTTATAGTAAGGCCAGCTTCACAAAGCTCCTCAATAATGGATAAGATTTCATTATCGTTGGCATTGTGACTTGCCTGACGCGAAGCCTCAAGCAATCGAAGACGATCCACAAGTTCGTTAGAATCGTCCCAATGAACATAACCGATTTTATTTTTATTTAGGGTCATGGCGGTATTATATATTTTTCGATTTTTTTATCTAACTTGTTTAGTTTCTTAGGCGCGTGATATGTCCGTTCCAATTTGTTTCACCTAACACCAAGGGTGCTATTATATTTTTATACTTATACCCTTTGCTACTCACTATTGGATTATTCGCTTTATGACTCGTTCGTACCTATGAGCCAATAGTATACTTTTATATGCTAGTTTATCATTCTCTATGTAAATAGTGTCGTACGGAATTCTTTTGAAAATTAATTCATACAACCCAGGTATTCCTTTGTACTTTACTCCATCTATGATCACGAAATCACTCTAAATCTAACTTTTAGCCACCAAGCATTGTGCCGTTCTCGCTGGAATATACACCATAAACGTGATCGATCTTCTTTTCTCTGTCGCCGCCGAGAAGCATGTTTATGTAATTTTGTCTCAGCGGCTCCAGTTGATCATGCAACTCTTTACAAACTTATTGCGTTTGCAAAGCCTGTTTAACTAATGTTTCAAGCGTTTTATAAGCGGCTTCGGCTAAGGGAGAATGTAAATGTTTGTACGATAATTTTCGTGATACGATCGATGTAGAATTAAATGAATCCGACAATCGGTTCTTTTATGCGTTGCTTTTTAGGCGATGGTGTTAATTGAAGTCATGCTTTATCCATTCAGAAACCGTCATCATCATCTTCGTTATCTTCGTTATCTTTAAGCTTTCTTTTCTCAATATTTTTATCTTTTGCACCATTTATTTCTTTCTTAATCGGCTGAGATTCCTTGCCAGCGGTATTTTCGACAATCTGTTCAAAGATTCGATGATAGGCTGAAAGTGTTTCTCCAGCGCTATGCCTTCTTCTATTTTACTGGTTTTCAAAGCGCGATACTTTTTACGAATCAAATTACCGATTTTCGAAATCTGTTTCGCTACCCTCTTCGGCTCTTTGCTGCTATGCATGTTGTACTCGAGAAGGAACGTTGCGTAGTTGACATATCGACAACGACTTACGATATCACTAAATCTTTTTCCGTATCATCCATTTGTGATCGCAGAGTATTCTCTGATCGCGTCTTGCTTATCGCATGTCGTCAAAGATAAAAATCAAATTTAGAAGTGTCTCGTTTGATGAAACGATATCGGTATTGTTGGAGAATGTAAAATAACCAATTTTTTCAATCGGAGCTAATAAATTCTCCAAGTATCGATATTTTGGTTATTTCAATCATTTCGAGTACATGTTCTCCAAGCGTGCGCCGCGTGGACTTTCGAGTAAACTTATCAGCACGTTTGTTTTGTCGCAATTTGATGGACCACAGGTAATACCACGTATAGAAATCGGCAACATATTTCCATGCTTGCGCATTTCTTTTTCAATTTGTACTTTGTTGTCGACATTAATTACTTTGCTTGTTTGTAGCACGAACCTCATATCTTCCCCTATCTCTCCACGATACTGATATAAACTGAAAAAATTGCACTGAGAGTGGACCTATTTATAGAAGCGCGTAAAGAGAAACTTCTCAGTATTGAAAATATTTCTTATTGTCGGACATACTGCGATGTACATAGTTTAACCGCCAAAGAATTTGCATGTATACCGAAAATTATTAGGTGTTGGAATTAATTCGTAGCGTTTTACAAGTGATGGGAAGTACTTTCATTAATGTATTTTTTAATGCTCATGTGAAATAAATAACATTCTTTCATTAAAAAACGCTACGAATTAATTCCAACACCTAATATTTTGTTACAAAAATTTAAGCATTACATAGATCAACTGTAGGACAAATTACTTGAGCATATAAAAACTGATTCAGAATTTCAGCAACATCGTCAGTGCTTGAAACATTATAATTTGCCTTGTCATCGATCGCATATCGATGGTCCGGCATCATTTATAAGAAATTGTTGCGAATGTCAACTACACAACAGAAGGCTGCGGCTTTTTAAATCGCGCGATAAACGCACTTCCATTTGAATTATATATCCCTGGATATAAATTTTGCGGTCCAGAAACGCATTTAGAAAAGCGACTAACTAGAGGCGATCGAGGCATTAATCCATTGGATGTGGCGTGTCGCGAACACGACATAGCTTATTCTCGGAAAAAAGATCTCGCGGAACAACATGTAGTCGATAAAATATTCATCGAGAAGGCACGGTAATGTATTACTGCGACAGATTCGACTCTCGGAGAGAGAGCTGCTACCACCGCTGTTTGGGCGGTTATGAAAGCTAAGATGAAAATCGGTATGGGTTTGAAAACAAAGAAGAAAAAATCAACAAAAAAGAATATTCTCAGTGGCAAAACGCGGCGGTTTCTCACCTATTTTATCGCTGATGGGAGTCGAGCTCGCTGATTGGCCACGCGGCAGGAATCACAAAAGCTATAAACGACAATAAAGCAGCGCAGCATCAATTCGAAGAACTGAAACATCATGATCGTATCATGGAAGGTCATTACCTCACTCCGTATAAGCGTGGACGAAGGATCAACAGAGAAAACTAAGAAAAATAAAAAAAAAGTCGAAGAAACGATAAAAATGCCTAAGGGTACAACTACCAACAAAGAATTGCAACAATTAGCAAAACGTATGCGCATTCCATATTTTAGAGGTATTTTTATGCTTACTACCTTATCAATAGAAGGAATATATCGAAATGAAAGCAATATCGTAAATTTGAATAAAGCCAAAGAATCAGATACTCATTTGATGGCGTACACGAAGCGGGGAGAACGTGCTGTTTACTTTGACAATTTCGATAATCTTCGACCGCTGAAGAAATTGGTGCGATATCTGAACGTAACGCAAATTGAGTGCACACTTTATCAACGTTACGATCAAAATAACTGTGGACAACAAGTAGGTCAAAACAACTGTGACTATAGTTTTTATAAATAGTTGACGATCAATTTAAGTACTGACATTGCACTGTTTTAATTCAGTATTTATTCAAACATATCACTGACATTTACACTGATACTTACTGGTAAGCGTAGCATTCTCGCGGCATATTATAATACTTTCCGGCCGTTGAGCGATGGCGATTACGAGCTCGGTCTGACGGACTTTGAAATTTATCATATGATATCTAATGTAAATTCATTAAATAATAAATTTTACTTTGACGAAGAGACGATAAGAAAATTGTCATTCCGGAAGGATCATACGAAATACGTGACATAAATGAGTATGTAAGACGTGCAATTTTACAACCTCGATACTGCGAAAGAATAACAATACAATAAAGAGCGAGATCAAGTGCACTTATCGAGTAAATTCACCAAACCTCACAACATTGGATTGCTATTAGGATTTTCATCGACTCGCGTATTAGAACCACGACAGTGGCATGAACCGGATGTATCGAAATATTATCAACGTAAACATCATTCGCATTGAATTCAATGTGATCGCAGGTGCATATAGCAACGACAAATGTGTATATACGAGTTTTCGCCAAGCGTGCCGCTAGGATATAAGATATCAGAAAGACCGACACAGATCATTTACCTTCCGATCATTATACGGATTTGATGTTTCGCTTTGTGAATCAAGACGGACGATTGCTCGATTTTCGCGGAGAAGAGATCACCGTTAGATTGCATATACAGAGGCGATAGCGATAAAGCTTGCAACCGCACTCACGAGCGTGGCGCAACTTCGTCGCACATTCACAGCTAAGGTTTTCGTAGGCGATCGGATGGCGGGTGGCGTTAAACGAAACGTGACAGAAATTCGTCTTCACGCGACCGCTCTTAAGGACGGCACATAATCACAAAACAATAGTTGAGCGCCAGGCACGAGCGAGCGTGCCACTCTTTCTAGAAATTACGCGATATTTTCTTTATGCCATTTTTAATGAGCTGTGAATGTCGACGGGCTCTCAACCGGTAGCTCAGCCTCGGAAATGGCAAAGGAGGCGGTTCGCGGTCGAGGATAGCAGATCGTTTGGAAGAGCGAATAGGGGCGAGAATAAAATACACACGAATTAACAATAACAAAAGTAACAAGTATATATTAAATAAGTCTTCGACTTGCATTTACATCTGGCGATACAATCGACACGATAAGTTCTACTTGAGCACGATAACGAGCTCACGCAGGCCCCGAGACTTCCCCCTGCGCGCGAGGTATAGTGGCTCATCATCCCCCGGGCGCGTCGAATGCAGTAGCCCTGCACCGCCGCGGGAGGTGCGCCGCGAGAGTGTCTCTTGCGGCGCCAAGGCATGAGGGGCGCCAAAACTTTCAAGTTTGGCGCCCCTTGGAGGACTGGGGATCCTGGAGGGGACCGGGATCTCCAACTTCCGCCCCCCAACAACAAACGGGGCGACGGGCGCGGGGGTAGTATCCCCCCCCCCAGCGCCCGAATCGGGCAGGCAGTGCCTCGCACCGCCCGGGGTCGTCTCTGACGAAACCCCGGGCGGGAAAGAATGTCGACCAACCAAAGCCGACTAGCCAGAGGTTCCCAGAAGTATGCTGCACGCGTTCCTGGGAGCCCCTCAGCTATGGCCTGGTAAGGACACCCGGAGGGGTTTTAGTGGGTGCAAGCCCCACATAACCCCGGGCTCTCCCCCGAGGCCCGGGGTATGCGTCAGGCATTTCCCCTCCGTTACCAAAAAAAAAAAAAAAAAAAAAAGACCCCGAGACTTTACGTTGGACGTATCAATTTCGTTAGATTCTCGCGACACGAGCTCACGCCACACAGAGATGCTCTCGCGAATTATGCGAACAATACCTCATCACCTCACAAATATTAAAGAATTCGGCAACGATGGTAGCGTGGACACAGTGTGACCTCGTGCACGCTCGCAAGGCCTTGCGCCGTTCAACAGAGAAGGCTCGAATACGTGCAAACTCGACGCTACGCAATCTCGATACGACAGAATATGCACAATTATCAATTGCTATTATAAATTGTCGTTAATGGCTATGACACAGAGGATCGAATAGACATGCAAATCTTACGCTACAGACGTTTGAGACGACATGATACGCGACAATACTACGGCACGGAACTTCGATGCAACATATGATCCGCGATAAAAAGAAACCGACAACGAGTGATGAGATTGTGGCCTTGGCGGACGCATTAGAATTATCCCGACGACAAGGGCCGTTCTGGGAGGCGACAGGCGTACTTGAATCCCGCGAAACTCTGATGCACGGTAATGCCACGTACACTCACTATTATACGCTCGATAGAAATTCGATAAAGCTACGCCTCCCGGACGCGAAAACCGGCGACTTTACAGTGGTGACGCTTGTCTCTCCGTGACTCCCTCGCAGGTGCTCGTCTCGGTCGACCTTGGAAGGCTCTCAATTCGTTGACGTCCTGCGTCCTCTCGCGTGCTTTCGCCAAGCGGGCCACAGCTCAAGTGCCGGGCGTTAAACCTCCCAGACGCACGCAGGGCTCATTATCCCCGCGGGGGAGGGGGCCTTATCGCGTCTGATTGGCGCGTGGTTCCGCGGCTCCGCTAATCGCGGGAACCGCGCCATGCCCGTATCCTGGCGCGCGAAATTCGAGAGATCATGGGAGTCTTTTTCAGGTCACCTCGTGGCCTCGAGGTGCCTATCCGAGGCTCTCGCCGTCTTTGAGCGTAGAGTGGCCTTCCCCGTCATGCCGTACCAACTCTCGATCCGCTTTGCGCCTGGAACAGAGTGCAATAAGAAATGTCTTGCGATAACCAAAAGGGCGTAATAATGAAGGAAGGATATCATCTGCGTGCAACCCAGGATCAGGTGTCGTGTGGGTCCGTCGGCAGCGGTCGTCTCTTGACTCCCAATCCTGGTCGTTCTTCCTCCTCTTCTCTCCGGTGAGGTGGCGTCACTCTGCCAAGGTCGCGGGAGTCGCCGGCCTCTGTAACCCTCGGTACGGGAATACACAGAAACAGGAAAACGGCAGCGCGGAACGCGCAAGATACGCAAACGATGTCGTGGAGAAAAAGCGCAGGTGCGCCCGCCCCCAAAATGCGAGAGGACTCAGGACGCTATACTGTACTGTTCGGTCAGTCCATGCAGCTCTTGTGACGGATGGAAAACGTCACGTCACAAGCTATACCACAACGTAAGATGCTTGTTTTAAACGAGCAGTCGAAACAGACTAGAGACATATTTTTTGCCAGAGAGACGACAGCGATTAAAATATTTGATTGAATGAAATTAATAAATTATTCATGCTACGAGCCTTGGAAAGTGAACGATATTTAAGTATGAGTATCCGTTCTTGGGAACTGTACTCCCTGTTGTCGAATACAAACGAAGCATTCTTGGGCCATCATTGCGAATGCACTCAGCTGGAAAAACCATGACATGTTATCTTTGATCTACAGACTGATAAAAAAAATATCATGACAGCACGTAAAACTTACTTCGACATCTGTAAATGAATCAATGTGAAATTTTATCTAAACTCTGAAATCCGTACGATGATCTAAATCTAGACTTTGACGAACGCAGAGTCGCTATTTTGTATATATTTACGTTTCCGTACATCTTAGTATCAAATCTCTCGTAAAAGAAATGAACCATCATTCTAATTAAACTCCTTTTTGAGAGGTTTTACTCTAATAACCATTGACTGCTCGCGACGAAACGAGTCCGTCAAGAGTTGCACCGTAAATGTACAATTAGAATTTGAATTCAAAGAGAATGTACAGCCCGCGAATACTACAGCCTATTGCCTCATCATACACGACCGCGTGATCGAATGCAGTCTAATGTCCAATCTAGTACGGAAGATTACGTAAATTATCATTTTCGCGAAAGAATAATATCCTCCCCCCTCTTTTCGATTATAAGGCATAAAAGTTTTCCTGATCGAGCATAGTTTCAAAAAGTCGTTCACTATGGCCATACCAACGTTTGTGGTCTGCAAGGATGTCGTTGGAAGGAGATTTCTTGTGAAGGAAATGGCGGTGTTGAGAAAAGAAGCCATTCTTTCTCATTACACGCCCTATGCCATGGAATATCTTAACAAGATCCGAAAAATCTGGCGCTTCCTGGTTGAGTGCTTATGACCGTGAATTGCAGTGGGAAGACGAAATGATCCCGTACAACATGATGAAACGTCTAATTACGAAGGCTATAATCAGTGTGGAAGAGAATGACGACAATAAGGCTCTCATATACGTTAGAGACATCAAAAACTGAATGTTGGTTGCACTGTAAAAACAAGTTACCTTTAACACATTTTACGTGTGTAATCACTGTAGTCACTTTTTACTCCTCTGTAGATATGTAGATGTGCAACACACAAGGAAATGTGTAGATTTGCAATAAACATGTAGGTATAACACATAAAAACTATGTTCTATAAACACATGATTCGTGTTGTGTTAGTTAAATGCATATATAATATGCTCTAACCTCTCCAGTGTCCGAAAAATCAGAATTTTATATTCGGCAATGATAATTTGGAAATACGTAGGGTCATACGAATTACTAAATTATCATTGTCAAACATAAAATCTGATTTTTCAATACTAGAGAGATTAGAGCTTATAAATATTTTATCTTTTTTTTTTGCTATAATAATAGATACTTAATAAAATGACATATATTAAACGATAATAAAATTCTCATTAATAATTTAAAAAGAGTGCAGGAGAATTTTCTTTTGAATCTTTACTTTGCAAACAAAGAATGACATATTTCTTATATGCATATAATAACGCGTCAATAAATATTACAAATAATATTTTATATATTAAGTATTGTTATTTATTGTTACATTATATTATACAAAATTATTATATTGTATATTGTTATACAAATTATTGTACGTTAATATAACACAATACAGTATAATATAATAAAATATATATTGATTTCTTTAAAGCTTTAATTTTTCTTTGGATGTAGGAATAATATATGTACGTATTTTAATTATTTCAATAATATTAAAATTTAACATTTAACGCTCTTGAGTGGTCACCACAGCCATATTGGTCGCGTTTAGCAGACTCAATTGTTGCGAAACGGATATGTGAGAGCTCGTTGCTATTATTGGATGATATAGAAGAATACACTAATAGCGAGCGCTCACGGATCTGTTCTGCAATAGTTGAGTTTGCTAAACGCGGTCATTAAATCGTGATGTCAAAAGTGAGAAATGGATGTTAATTTTTGTTATGTGCCATGTATAAAAAAAAACAATTTTGATAAGATCGCTTTAAAACAAACACTATGAAAATAGACGAAAGCTATCCTTATCCCCCCAGAAAATAATCATAAAGGTGGTAAAAAGCACATGAAGTGCGTTTACTCAATGCGTATACGCCTATTTTCACTTTCACTTCTCATGATTATTTATTGACTGTCAGGGGATAAGGACAGCTTTCGATCATCTTTACAATTGTTTTAAAGCGATATCATTATTTCGTTTTATCCAAACTATCTTTTTTTATAAATGGCACATAACAAAAACGTAACTGAACGAGCTCGACATTAACGTATTATTTTTCGCTTCTGACGTTACGATTCAATATGGCTGAGGTGACTACTCAGGAACATTAATCGCCAGATATGAATTGCTAATATTAAATTAAAATGATGTTCATATCTTTTCAAAATAAAAATAAATATTAGCTTTGTTTTGTACTCTCAATCTCAAATAAAAATGCTTTCAGTAATGCGTGTATTATCTTTCCATCTGTGTTTGAGATCGGTAATTCGAAAGAAAAGCAAGAATTCTTTCAGTCGACCGACAGTAATTGTCATTGAACGCACGCATAAAGTGAGCTCGTGATTTCATCTCGAACATGATCTTAATCCTCGTTAAAAATCAGCGATTTAGCGTTCTTTGTTCTTTTAAAACAATTCGGTACACGCAAACAGGCACCGGTAACGGACACTCGAAAGTTCTAGAACAATTCAATTCGCGCACGCGAGCGCCGCGCTCCGACGAATACGTCACGCGCTGTCACCAATCCCACGTACGGATTTTCTGTCGCGCATGACTGTTACGTTGAACGTCGTTAGAAAAGAATCCAAAGCGCCAATCAATTTTGTACACCTAATGCCACGTAATAATTACGATTGTGGCAAAATTTTATTGGATTTTTCCCAAGAAGAAAGCCCAGGCCGAAAGTAATAAATGCTTCGATCTCGCCGTCCTCTTTCTTAGAGTCAAAAAAGTTCTCAGAGTTCGTAGAGTCATAGTCTCGCTACTATATCGCTTTGTAAAACCGCCGTGCTAACCGCTTAGTGAAAACCGCTATAAAACGAATCTTTTCGAGAAGTGCCGAGAAAATCGCCGAGATTTTCCATCACCGCGATTCCAAATACAATTTGGAAAAGGTGACCGCATTCAATATTCTGTTAATCTAATATTTGATTAATTATATTTTCTGACTTTGTAACAGTGCATATTAAAGAAAATTCTTTTGTTAAATTACAAAGAAACGGAATTCTCTTTACTGTCGCGTATCATATCAACCTTGTACTGTTCTCTCACTCGAATCTTTCCGCGCGGTGCATTCCCGCACATTTTCTGGTCCTTCGAGCCGGATCTGAGTCGCAAGAAATATTGTTAGACAAACGCCGCATCACTTTAAAATTTTCACGTCAGCGCTCTCGCTCAATCTGTGTGTATGTATAATACATACTTACACACGTATTCTTAAGGCCGAATTTGATTGCGATTCCTGATGAATTTTTCTATAGCTGCATTTTTTTTTATTACTGTTCCCAGCACTTCATGATCAATGTATTCCATTGTATTTTTGTATGCATTGGAATAGTTTATATCCCAAACATAATATAAAGCCAATAAACAAACCACTGATTTGGAAGATGAATCAATAATTTTCCTAATCTCATCTGCGACAACATAGGCTGCAGAAATAACTCCCTCCATTGTGAATAAAACTAGTCGAGGTGAATCGCCTTGCACAATCATTAAATTTTGAATGGAAGACGTAGTTTAGGAAAAAAATTAAAATTAAAGTTTTTATTTCCTGAAATGTAATTTCTATTAAATAATATGTCAAAAGGCTCAATAAAAATTGAATAAGAATACAAAAGAAGATTATGAGTCTAAAACAAATACTTTTAATATAAATAGTAAATCATATATACACAAAAAAGCAAACGTTTCGTACCCGATTAGATCATTTTAAATGTTGGTTATAAATTTTGTTAGCAATAAATTAAAATATGTAAAAAATATACATAATAAAATATAAATTGAGATCTAAAGTATTAAAAAAATTATTAAATTTTTAATAAGAACCTAAATGATCGCACGTGTTATGAAGTAGAAGCATTGGTCCAAACATTTGATCGAATATAAAATACGTGAAATTCTTAATAAGCAATCAAGTCAATAATAGTGATCAATACCAAGTGAGTCAATTATATTAACAGGTTTTATAATATATAATAATCTGTTAAATTATATATTGCAAAATCTATGAAGATAATTGACTCACTTGGAATTGACTACTATTATTGATTTAATGTTTATTAAGAATTTCGCATATTTTATAATCGATCAAATACTGGTTGGATCAATGCTTTTATGTATCATAACACATACGATCATTTAGGTTCATTATTAAAGATTTAATAATTTTTTGAATACTTTAGATCTCACTTTATATCATATTATATATTTTTTTTACATATTTTAATTTATTGCTAAGAAAATTTATAACCGACTTTTTGTTATAACATTGAAAATGACTCAATCGGGTTTATTTTGTATATGTATTTCTCGAAATGTTTATTTTATATATGTATGATTTAACTATTTATATTAAAAGTACTCGTTTTAGACTCGTAGCTCTCTTTTATGTTATTATGTAATTTCTATTTTAATTAATAGATCTAAAAATATATACTTCTTTCACAAGAAACAAAGGAATGTTTTTCTTAAATTTCTTGTTTGTCAGATTCGTAGAGTCTAAGTAAGATTTGTGCTTTACCAATTTTACAATTTATTCTACTCAATGCCAAAATGTTGTCCCAGGATTTTAATCATAGTATCTACTTTTGTGAAAGTTTCTACAGCTCCTTCTTCTTCCTTCTATTTTTTTATAGTGCAGAAAAAAAATTTTATGCTTTTCCGTTTACATACAATTAATTGTTGTTATCAAGAAATATAAGAAGCATATTTAAATCTTACCAAGGTATCCAATTTGAGATATGGGTACTTTTCCACAATTTCAAAAGTCTTCTTTACATCATTCTGGATCCACTTCCTCCGTTCATCAAAGGTATTTCTGAGTAAGCGCCACACATAAGGAGAGCCACTCATGTTCTTTTTTAACTCTTTTAAAGCATCCTTTATGTCAATTTGTACTTGTGGAGGCCTATAATAAAACAATTAGTTTCATTAGAAACTTAAATTGTGTACGTTTTTAAAATAATGAATGAGAAATTAACTTATCTACGATCAGAGATGCCATTTCTGTAGATGTAGACCTAACTGACTTATGAGAGATATTGCGTCTCTTAATATTGGCTTTCCGGTTTCTGATGCATATGCTTAGCTGTTTTCACTATACCCTGTAAATAATATACTGTATAAACATCACAGAAATATAGCAGATAATATTAATAATAAAAAAACAATAAAGTACAAAATCTCTAAAAGTATATACTTATACAACCACCTTTGCCACCCTTCAACTCAAGATAGACTTCAACGATACTCGAAGCATAATGTAAATAATCTCGTTTTGTAGACTGGTAGTTAGCTAATAGATGAATAGCCCAAAAGTTAATAAATGACTTCTGTCCTTGTAGTACCCCAATTTCCTTTCTGATGTTATCTAACTCAGATGTTAATGCAGGAAGAGGTGCTAGGTTCGACACTGTGCCTGGATCAGATGACTTGTCCATCTGATAACATTTTTTTGATGTTTTTAATGAGGTAAAATCAATAATATTAATCTGAATAACACAATTCAGCTCAACGTCAGACAGAATTATAATTATGTACATTGAGGATGTACCGAATAGTGATTTTAAAAAAAAAACCGAATATTTTGTGATATTATATGGCTGAATACCAAATATTCGATGGCTGAATAGTGAATTTCAAATGAATTACTTTAGTTAAGAAGTACTTGTAATGAAAATAAAATATTAATGATTTCAAAAGTATTTATTATTAATAAAAAAATAAACGTATTGTGTTACCCAAATAAACAATGTTTATGATAGAAAACTAGACAATAAGATAATGTATTGTTATTCCAATAAAATAAATATTCTGAAAAAATTAAAAATAAAATTCTTCAACATTAATAAATTAAAATCAGTCATTATAATAAAGCACAATTTTTTGATACATTATTAATGTCAGTCACATTATAATATACAGGTTTAATCAAGTATTTATATAATAAAACTTCTATATATTGTAATGTGATTGAGACTAATAATGTCGTATCTAAAAATTATTTTATCTCAATAATTGAATTAAAATTATTAACGTTGAAGAATTTTATTTTTAATTTTTTAACAATATATTTTATTAGAATACATCAAATATGATAAAGAAAGCCAAGATCGGTCAAATTTTTGGATGTTTCAAATAATATATTATATATTATTTTATTAAATCAATTTATTTCAGATATAATTGCGAGCTGATAACATTCGGTTTCAACATAATCAATCTAAAATGCTAATAATTCCCCCTAAATTAAATTAGAAAGAAAGAAAGTAAAAAATTTATTGCAAAAAATATTTCCTCAATCAGAAACTTGTATTATGAACATAAAAAGTTTCTGACTGAACAAGTTTCAATTTTTTGATTCTGATCGCACTTTGCTTTTAAAAATGAATTTGGCTCACTGTTTTAATTATTGGATTAATATTCTTGCTACTCTTTCTCGTTTGAGGAAGAATATGTGCTTATACTATTTTATCGGCTGACTCAATATTTTCAACTATTTTTATCATTAATATGGACAAATTGCGACTGATACAATAAATAAATCCTAACTAAAAAAATAACAAGAGAAAGCATTATATTATTTGCGGTATAAAGTACGAAGAAACACATGACCATCATGTTAGTGTAACTATAATTTTGGAATTTGTACCCAACTATCATTATATGAATTTATTAATTTTTACGTTTAATTTTCTATATTGTATATACTGAAGATGACCTGACGATAAGGTCAAAACGTCTGTTTAAAAATTGAAATATATTGAAATCTGGCTCGTAGCCCTTATTGTTAATGTTTTATTTTTATTTTACGTTCTATATCTTAAGAACTTGAATAATTCATTAAAAAATCATTATTTGATTAATAGTTGCTGATATTTGATCAAATGGTTGAATACGGAATAATGACGAATATTCGATATCTCTAATGCAGATTAGAAACTGTCAAAGTAGTATCTTACCTGTACGACAGTTTTATTTGCCGTTAAAGGAACTACTACATCTGCCTGTTCCTGAATCACAATAGGAATGTCGTTGATGTTTATTTCTACATACAACTCTATTTCCACAATAATAGGTTCAGTTTTTAAGTTTTGTGTACAATGTCAAATCTTGTTTTATTGTATTGCTTATAGTAGCAATAAATGCTGAAGAAATAGGGTTAAGATCTACTAATAAAACCGTAACATCCTATTACATATTTCATTTCACATTACATATTTCATCTTCTTCAATATCACAGCGTCTGCTCTTCCCCGGAATAGCTTTTTGCAACACAATTCCTTTTCCTTTTTCATATTAGCAAGGATACTGTCAGAGGCATAGATTTTAGCCAATGCTTGGCGCAAACATTCTATGTCGGATAAATATTCTTGTTTCACAAATTTTATACATTTGTATCGTTCACGAATTATACTGTTATGTCCTACAGACGCCACGATTTTTTTTCTTCGGCTCCACATTGCGACTATGGTTGGCGTCTGCCAACCCGAGCGGAGCCTTCTGATAACGGTCTGACAGAATTGAAAAGAGGAATCGGACAGGCTCCGCGAAAACTCGTAAATGCCAATCAACCCGGAAAGAATAACAACCTGAATGTAGGCCCGAAAAGAGACAAGATTGCAAAAGATATTATAAATGCATCGAAGTCACGCAATAGTAAAAATCTAGGCTTTGTCATCCGAGACTGACTAACAATTTCATCTTAGAAAACAGGCGCCACGTCGCACTTAAAAAAATCGTAAACGCATAGAATAACTTCCAACAGGAGTGTTATCTGAAACCAGACTCGCAACTGACAATGGTAGCCCTGCACGCAAACCTATTTATGCACGGTAACCATCTGTTTACTTAGCCGTATTTTCCGCGAGAATAACAGAATTCGTCATCCATCTCGGAGCAATCTTGGCTCTTTAAGCAAAACCGTAAATCACTTCTTTTCTTCTCGAAACTATTCTAACGATGTACTCTAGATCAACAACGATAAAACGTTATAAAAATCGTAAATCTCGCGTGACATTACAACTAACTTTTGCATCCTAGACAAAGAGCACAACGCCCTTTGTTCGGGGTATAAATAGAGGTCCCACGGAAGCGTAGAGCGTCAGTAAAAAGATCAAGCTAACTCGGTTCACGTCAGTTCACATGCAGTAGAGTTGACCTATTATCGCGGGGAGTGCGGGAATTACTAAAACTCGCGCTAATCACTCCAGTTCGCGGTTCCATACGAGTGGGAAGTTCTGGGCAAATCGGCACCGAATCATTAGGTGTACGCCACTGCGACTGCCCTTCTGACGCTCTCCGCAAACGACGGATCTCCTTCCACGAGTCATCTACCGGAACCTACCCGATATCTTGGGCAACTAACAGTAAGTCGCTACTCCTTCCAGTCGATTCCCTCATTTTCCCGCATGGGAATACATATATCTGTACCTATATACATTTGCGTCCGTTTCCAAGAACATACATGCACGTCATTTTAATCCTTCGGTTTGTAGTGCGTACCATTAGAAAATGCGGAAGAACTCCCTATCTCCGGAGGAGTAAGCGGAACCGTCCCCTTGGGCCACTCACAATCGCGCCACCTCAACCGACCGACGAGCAATTTAGCGAGATCTCTTACTCACCAACATTACAGACACAATCCTTAGATCTCACCTCTCCTTCTGTCGACCCGTCAGAGAAATCCTCAGTTATTCCCCTCCTCCTCTCGAGGAACGATTCCCTCCCCTTCCTTCTCTTGAGGAACGATTCCCTCTCCCTCCTCCTCACGAAGAAGGATTCCCACTCTCTCTTCCTCCTTTGAATCAACTCCCGCCCTTCCCATTTCAACTGAATCCCGAACCGATCGATTGGAATCGGATGTTCCGGTTTTTTACGTCCTCCTCCTACGAAGGGGACAGACTAGTCACCGTGTATATCCCCGGAAATCCACCTTACACTGTCCTTTATAAGCACCTCATTCCGATGTGCTCCTACAACACTTTCCTCGCCGCCCATACTCGCTAACCCTTTCTCCTCTACACACACACGCATACACCAACACACACACACACACACCCATAAGGTGTTAATTATATTTTTATATAATGAAAAAGGGATCGAAGAAGTTTATTATATGTAACATTTTTCTATTTTCTTTTTATTGTTAATAAACGTAACATAAGGTATTTCCTTATCATTTATTAAAATAACCTCTCGCATTCACTTCCCTCGAATACCTGAGATAGCACGAGGTCCAGTCCCCGGGTCAAAGGGATTAAGTTCCTTGACCAAATAGTAGGACCGACGTTTGCACTGTCCAGCGGAACAGGTATCATAGCGTCCCTTCGGACGTTGACCCAACTTCCGGGACTAAAAAGGGCGTACGACTCACAGATGTTCGCCTCCGCGCGTATACCTGTGAGATTGAGTCTAACCGTCCTTCCATATTCTCTCCATTCTCCCTCATTGTCTCCTTGATCAAATTTTCAAGGGTTTGGACGTAACAATACAATACACCTTGCATTGATTAGAATGGTTACTTTATAATATAACAAAGAACTTCTTAACGCAAAAATTGTCTTTTTATTTTTCCAATATGGCTTCCACCAACTTCAGCATTAACGATACGACTATAGTATCCAAAGTTTTATTATAATTGGACGAAGTCATATAATAACGAATATTAATGTACGTTTAAAGCTGGCCACAAAAATGTAGAGATGATGCACAATTTTATCAAAAAAATGTAGAGTGATGTAATATTACGATCAAGACCGATATACGCGAAGACTTTCCCTCCAAGTCGGGCGATTTTTCGAGACTTACGGCTCGGCATATCAGCACGATATGCGACGCGATACGTGACACATAACACGCGATATCTAATCAACGTATAGCTATTCCGGCAAAACAGTTGGTTGGATATCACGCGTCACATCGGAATCATGGGCTTAAAGACTA
The DNA here is from genome assembly GCF_024713525.1 of Acromyrmex echinatior. Taxonomy (NCBI): domain Eukaryota; kingdom Metazoa; phylum Arthropoda; class Insecta; order Hymenoptera; family Formicidae; genus Acromyrmex; species Acromyrmex echinatior. The sequence goes on from NC_141867.1 coordinate 9,874,983, forward strand.
TTCTACATTAGATGTAAGCCGATCGCAAGTTTGTTGCGACAATCAATTTAAAGCTTGCATTTTGAAAATCAACAGATTGGCTGTCACAAATGATTGGCTGAATCTCATATAAACAACAGCACTTTTACTCGAGTGCTGATTGTGAAAAACGGGTGATGGGAGTAAAATGATGGATGAACGTGAAATTCCTATAGTTATTTCGTGTCCAATATGTTTTTTTCAGTGTGAGTTAGAAGAACAATTAAAAAAACACATTGTGTGTTTCCAAAAATATGATCCCGCATTTAGAATAAAATGTAATCAGTATGATTGTGGACAACTTTTCGCAAATGGAAATTTTTTAAACAACGCATCCGCAGAAATCACTCAGGATTTAGTAAATGTGGATAATTCGGAAAATATGAATAATCCAGAGAATGTGAACGATATATTTTGTGATAATGCACAAAATGAATATCAAGATATATGTGAGTATCTAAACATTAAAAATTATTGGTTAGGTTCAATTCAAATTACAAATCAAATTGCGTTACTTTGATATACATGTCAAATGCGTATAAGAACGCAACGATTTTAAATGAATAATTTAAATTTTATTTCACATATTATATATTTCTTAAGGATTTGAACAATTCATTAAAAAATCACTATTCGGCTATATAGTTGCTGATAGACGGCCAAACCGAATATTAAAAGAGATGAGTAAATAAAACTAAACAGACAAAATTAAGAATATAATATCTCAAATATATTTGAGAGTTGCGCATTATAATACTATGAACTATAATCGAATAACATACTGTAAATATCTAACAAATCTTAGCTAAATCAGTGTTCCAATAATCATGTCTTATAAGAATATTCGATTTTTATAGCAGCAGAACGTTTGGAATGGCATGCGGCGAAATTCCTAGTTCACGTTCATGAGACCTGTAAAATATCTCATACTGTCAATGAGCACATTATTAATGGAATGCGAGTTCTGTTAACTGATTTTACGTCAGTTGTCTTGGTACGTATTTTTTTTATGTCTAGACTGATGCAGGGATTTTGTTTTCCAAACCAGTCACATTATAGATGTTAGTTTTTCTATTATTTAATAGTATTCTTACAGTAATAGAAATTTTTTGTTTCAGGAGAGTAGGTAAGCAAAGAGATTCACCCAGAAACACGTCTTCTTCAGTTTGATGTATTACAACAAATATACAAGGAAACATTTCCCCCGTTCCTTCTATTTTCCTCAGTAAACTCCAAATATGAGCTCGATAAAGTTCTCAAAAAAATTTAACATGGTGATGCCAGAAAAAACTGTAGTTGGGACAGATTTAGTGTGGGAGCATAAACATGGTGTATCTGATCTCATACAGAAAGATATATATGTGTACACAGTGCCATTTTTATTTAATCTTAAAAACCTACTATGCAATGAAAAGGTGAGGTTCTGTCGATAACTCTAGATTGAAGGCGATATCTTGGATATATATATAGGGATGTCTTGGATGGCTCTTTCTATCAGAATAATGATTTTTTTTTCCAAAGAAACAGAAATGCTATTGCATTCTATCATTTTATACTATGATCTTAAGGTGGAAAATCCTCTCGGAGCAAATATCACGAAACATAAACTCGTAATATTTTATTGGACTTTGGCAAACATTTACCCAAAAGTATGATCTACATTGAAAAACATTAACTTGTTATCAATAGTAAAGCACAATGTATTAAAAAAATATGAAGTAGGTAAAATCTTAGAATCCTTCATAGCAGATATAAAAGTATTACAAAATGAAGGAGTCACAGTAAATGTGAGAGGAGTAGAGAAAGTCTATAAAGAGTCCCTATTATTTATAACTGGAGATACTCCTGCTTCAGCACTCATGGATGGTTTTAAAGAATCAGCCTATTGTCCCTGTCGTACATGCATGACAACACAAAATGAGTGGAGGAATTCATTCTCAAATGAAAAACTTTGATCTGAAAGAAAAAAAGAGCCATCAAGAGCATGTACGTGCTGTCACAGAACCACATCTCAACCAACAGTGTTTCTCTCTATACAATTCTAGACAAACTGAAGCATTTTGGTCGAGAAAATACGGAGAAAATAGGAGTGCGCTAATGGATATTCCAGAATTTGATACTATGAAATGTGAACCATAGGATGAAATAAGTGTTTTGGCTGAAGGTGTCATGGAAGTATATATATATATATATATCTAATAGAGCATTTCTCAGATACTGTATGTAGTGGAAAAAAAAATTTACCATTGATGAGCTCAATTCAAAAATGAGAAACTTTGGGCATTTGAAAAGAGATGCATCTGCATCTCTATTAGAGGGACAATGATTTCCGACAGAGCGCTTCTCAAATTATTGTTTTAGTTCACACTCTATCATTTTTGATACATGAATGGATTGTATAATATAAAAACGGTAATCATAATAAGGTAATCATCATAATTGATGATGTAAATATTGATGAGACACAAGATATTGAAGCTATTGAAAATAGGATGCACTGCTTTGTAAGTCTCTTGCAAATTATAAATACATGCTTTCCATATGAGATTAGTGATGAATGTGCAGATTTGTCGAATAATTGAAATACGTCACAGTTTAATCATCTTTACCTTGTAGTGTTGTGAGTACATAACTTCTAAATTTCATTTTTTAATTCATGTTGTTTATATTATATTAAACAGTTTGGACCACTGCATCAATAGATGTGCTACAGATTTGAAGCTAAACATGCCTACTTTAAATCATTAGTGCCAGTAGTACGCAACTTCAAAAATATTACATTAGCATATAGACATCAAGCACTTCAATGTTCATGGCTAGCTACTTTGCTACAAGATGCACCTTCAAACAAATATTTATACGAGACAAAGTATTCTCTGGTACTACGTATGCTTCTTCAAAACCTTCCCAATGCATGTGTTTTCTATAAGTATATTTTGGAGACTGAAAGACATACATGTCAGATGATACGAACTCCAGAACTTAAAATTCATGAAACAACGTACAAACTCAAATGCACTATCTTGTTAGAATGCAATGATGATAATCTTCCTCAGTTTAGCGAAATCAAAGAAATATTTGTTCATGGCAATCGTAAATTCCTCCTTTTCTAAGTTTTTAGGACACATACGATTACGAACTAAATGCATATCATGTGGTTAATGTACTCTCTATATATGATGTATTAGAAATTAGCGAATTAATTTTTCCACACTCATTGTTATAATACTTCTCAATTATGGATAAAAAATACATTGTTTTGTTAAACTACAGTCGAACAGAATTCTATAATTGAGAATATCATCGTACATTGTGCTTCTTTTTTTTATGCACATTACTCACAAACATTACACAACTGTTGCAGAGAGGATCCGTGAGCGCTCGCTGCTATTAATATATTCTTCTAGATCATCCAATAGCAACGAGCGATCACGGATCCGCTCCACGACAATTGGTCTGCTGAACGCGACTATGTGCTAATGTAATACTTAATTGTTTCAATTTTATTCGGAATAAAATGTGTATTATAACTTGTATTTTTTTTAATTTTACTATTTGCCCACACTTACGAGGGCAAGTCAATAAGTTCTTAGAAAATCTGTCAGAGGGCACTCGCAGTGTCATGTCACATTACTTTTTGACAAGTAGCATCTTTCAGCTGATTACTGTCAAATTTTGAGCGGAATTCATCGCGTGGTTTCTGTAGACGTTTCTATAAACGAAAGCAAACAACCTTTGTATTTTTTGCAAAATGGAAAAAACCGAGTTTCGTACAGTGATCAAACATCTACATATGAAAGAAGCGAGAGAGCATGAGTAAGATAGGTATAAGACTGCAACGCGAGAAAGAGAATAATGTGGTATATATGGGACTGCAACGGAAGGAAGAGAGAGCATGAGTAAGTATAGGATCGCAATGAGTTAGAGGGAGAAAACTATATCTTGTAATGGGTGAAAGAGAGAAAGAATAACATGGTGGGCCCTGTTTCCCTCTACCGCGGGTCCCCTGGTGACGCCACCCCGCGGTCTCCTCGCCCAGTTGTTGCATAGTTATGTAACATTTACGGAATTTGAATAACATAAATTTTTATTGGTTAATATTAATAATAACGGAAGCAGTTCCGATAACCTTGACCTTGACACATGTTGTGACTCTGAATGACCTCCAACAAATCTTAACTCGTTATTCGTTAAGAAGTTATTAACAAAAGAAGTTCAACTATATAATACCTACTTTAAAATATGTTTGATAGTCGTGCACTACAGGGGATGCCACAATGACCGCGACTTTGACATATGTTGTCAAGGTTACGATTTTGAAAGACCTCCAGCAGGTTTTAGGTGGCTTTCATCTTCGACTCTCATCCCCCTCCTCCCCCTGCTTCAGAGGCATACTATAAACATTATATACCTGAATTTTTGTTCAAAAACTATATACTTTTGACATATTGAATGTTTTTTTGAAATAATAAGCCAATTGTATCCGCTAGAATCGTTAGATAATTCTACATAAATATTCAGTGTTCATTTAACATTATTGTCATTTACTAATATTTTTCAATATTATATTTAGCAGAAATAAAATGTTATTTTTTTAAACTTTTTTTGTTAATAATTTTTTGACGAAGGATGAGCTAAAACCTGTTAGAGGTTACTCAAGGTCATGATCTTTGACAACATATGTCAAGGTCAAGGTTATCGGAGCTGTTTCCCTTATTATTAACATTTACCTTTTCATTCTCTGAAAACTTCGTGATTGTTACGTAACTAATAATGTAATTGCGACATCATTTTTAAAACAAAATTTACATAATTTTATCAGCATTAATAGGTTGTAAATACTTCATAAATATGATACGAGTATTATAATGTAATTGCGACATTATTTCTAATATATAAAATTTACGTAATTTCATCGATGTTAATAGTAGAATGTAAATATGTCGTAAATGTGACATTAGTATTATAATGTAACTGCGACATCATGTTTAATAATTAATAATTACGTGATTTTGATGGTTTCAATAACGAAAAATTTCGTTAATGTCGCATAAAATGCGAAATATGTGTACTATAATTACATACGACATCGCGTATTTAATACGTAATATAAATATTTAACATTTTCTCATTATTATTATTATTTGTATTACACTAAAAGATTTATTACATATGCACTAAAGGTTAATTATATATGCTTATAAATTTTTATGTATATGTTTTTATGTTTATGTATATTTTATACATATTAATTGCATAAAAAATTTTACAAAAAAAGAAGGATGTATGTGTATACATCATGTATAATACATATGTTTATAAATATTTATGAATATTTATGTATATTTATATATACTCATGCAAGAAAAATTTTTTATCAGGAAGTGTTTCTCACGAAAAATACATGCATTTACGAACCCATAGCATATTCATGTAGCTCTCAAATTTATATGATATCTTGCGTTGCGTGTTTACTTAATTCGAGACACATAAACTATATGCCGAGATTTGTCGCGACGCGTGCTCCAACATATTCCTACCATAGCTCCTACTCACTTCAACACATTCATTAGAGTGAAAAAGAACTATGGTAAAAGTAAGCATATAAGAGCGTGTTGGAGCATGCGACGCGAACAAATCTCTTTACACAAATTAATATTTCGTTAATTATTGCGAAAATAGAAAAGATAGAGAACTTTCCGTCTCAGTTTAGTTTGCTCTACCTATCCTATGAGCGTTGTTGATAGAAATATCAAACACCTATATATCGCCTATGTCTCATCAGGTGAGGCGCAAGCGCGCAATCTTCTGTGGCGTTGCAAGCGTTAGTTGCGACGCTCGAGTTAGTTCTTTTTCCCGGCTTTCCTTTCTTTCTCTCTCTCTGGTGTCATGGCGTTCTGCAGACTTTTTGTCCGCCTCAGCGATAGATTATAAATTAATGCTTGGTAAAATTAATAATCACCCTATGTTCACTACGAGATCGACATCGGTTACTGCTCCTGTCATTAGATAATTGCTCGTTAGATAAATGCTTATATTGTAGATTTTCTTAGTTTCTCGTGTTCTAACCTAGCAATGCGATATCCGAACCGTCATACGCACGCAATCACGTCTCTACTTTTCTAATCTGTACTTTCTAAACAATTATTTAAGTTTGTATTAAACCGCCTTATGGCATATCATCAATGTCAGAATCAATGAGTAACATTTATTTGCAAACTTAATGATTTCTCGCCAATTGTCTTTCGCCGTTAGTCATCGCCGGCGTCCATACACGCTCGGCGCCACATTGGGCACAGCAGCTACAACGTAGCCACAAATTGGTGACCCCGACATGATTGCGTAGCGTTCCATTTAACCTAACGCGCGTCCTAACAAGCTGCAGACATGGCTCAGGCGATCCGCCTTCGGGCAATCAGGACAGCGGTGCATCGTCGCGTATAATTGAAGTGCCTGCACTTACGCGAGTCGAAATCAGATCCATGTCATTCTGGAAATTGAAGCCAGACCTAAAGATTCGTACAAGTGGAAGCTCAATTATTCACTGCGGGTATAACTGCAGATGAGACGAAATACAATTATGTGATACAGTGCTTTGACGACGATTCTTTGACTGAAGTTAGCGATATCGTACTTAATCCATCGCCCGCGATGGATAGATATACCGTACTCAAAAACAGGTTAGTTAAAAGCTTCGCAGATAGTGCCGAAAAGAAACCGCGTATTATTAAATAAGGTTGATTTAGGTGACTACCGTACGTCGCAATTGCTCCGTCGAATGAGAACTCAGAGGAAAATGACGTGTCAGAGGAAGTGATTAAATTTTTATGGCTGCAGCGCCTACCACAACAAGTGCAGGCTATATTAAAAGCTTTATGTTTATGTATATTTTATACATATTCATGCATAAAAAATTTTTTAACGGATTACAAATATGGCTTTGTTATATTAAATACATCACAAAATATTATGAAACATTCCATGCGAAAATATGCCAAGCCATATATTATATTAGACTTTTACGTATTAGACGCGATGTCGTAATTATACGTACCATGTTTCACATTTTATGCGACATTAACGAAATTTTTCGTTATTGAAACCATCAAAATCACGTAATTGTTATTTATTAAACATGCTGTCGCAATTACATTATAATACTAATATCATATTTACGACATATTTACATTCTGCTATTGACGTCGATGAAATTATGTAAATTTTATGTATTATTAATCAGAGAGCAAGCCGTGCTGGTATCGTCGACGTTTTGGCGGAAAAGCTACCAAGTACGCAACCCTGCAGTTGGAAGCCAGCAAAACAGGAAACTAGAAACTGAATTATTCCCGGCGGCAGATAGTTCGGCCGTGGCAACTCGCCGTCTCATAGTCAGAGACTGCGTCACTGGCATCAAATTTTTGATGGACACTGGAGTAGATGTCTCGACTATTCCTGTCTCAAGACGCGATCGTACTCACGTTAGCAAACAGGTACTCTACGCTGCAAACGGAACGATCGTCTCTACGTATGGACAAAAATTACTCCAGCTTGACTTGGGATTCGTGTTTTTCAATGACCTTTCATAATCGCCAACGTGGACACCTTCATTATCGACTCAGATTTTCTAGCATGTTTTAACTTGTTGTCTGATATACGGCACAAGTATTTAATTGACGGTATTTAATTAACACATTTCTTAAAGTCTCTGCTCAGCTTGTCAACAAAATTATTCCTCGATTAACAGCGTTTGCCGACGACTGCCTATACAAAGAGATTCTAAGCAAGTTTCCTAAAATAACTAGAATATCGATCACGCACAAACAAACTGCACACGGAGTGGAACATGTAATCGAAACAACAAGTTCTCCTATGTCAAACAAAGCCAGACGACTCTGTCCAGAAAAACTCAAAGCAGCTAAACAAGAGTTTGAGTACATGATGCAACAAGGCTTATGTAGATCTTCCAAGAGCTAGTCCTTGGGCTAGTCTTCTACATCTTGTGCAGAAGAAGAATAGCGATTGGCGTGTGGAGATTACCGCAAACTTAATGAGGTAACTTTGCCAGATCGTTACTCAACTTTTCCGTTCTTGCAAGACAGCACACATTTCCTGTATGGCAAAACCGTATTCTCTACGGTAGATCTAGTGCGTATATATCAACAGATTCCAATTCGCGAATCGGATATTCCGAAAACCGCAATCATTACACCGTTCGGACTTTTCGAATTTCCTTATATGACATTCGAACTTCGTAACGCAGCACAAACTTTTCAAAGATTTATGGACTGGGTAACTGCAGGACTTGACTTCTATTTTACATATTGTATATCGATGACATTTTAATCGCTTCGCAGAACGAAATACAGCATAAGGAGCATCTAAAAATAATGTTCGACAGACTTCAACAACATGGCATAGTAATCTGAATAAATGTATTCGGACAGAAAAGTGTCAGCTTCCTGGAATATACAATCAGCGTTGAAAAGCATCAAACCTTTACCTGAAAAAGTCCAAGTTATCGTTGAATTTCAGGAACCAGCTACAGTCAAAGGACTTCGACGTTTCTTAGGAATGCTCAATTTCTAACCAGTTTCTCAAAAATCTCGCAAGTATGCGCCATTGCTAAATGCAATCTCGGGATGTAAACACAATAACAATGCGAAAGTAGAATGCACTCTTGAACTCAAACAATCTTTTCAAGGAGTTAAGGAACATCTCGCTCAAGCCATCTCGCTCGCATTTCCAAACAGCAAGGCAACACTCTCGTTGCAAACAGAGGCTTCAAACAAAGCAATCAGTACGGTATTGCAACAGCACAGCAACGGATTTTTACAACCACTCAGTTTCTTTTCAAGAAAGCTCACGCCTACGCAAACGAAGTATAGCGCATATGATAGAAAATTATTAGCTATCTATGCGGCTATCAAACATTTTCAATATATGCTAGAGGGACGAAACTTTCACGTTATCACGGATCATAAATCCCTCGTGTACGCATTCAAGAGGAAGTCAGATCATATGTCGCCAAGACAAACCCGTCAACTACTCTTCATTTCGGAGTTCTCAACCGATGTCACGTTTCAGGTGCTGAAAACATTGTAGCAGATGTATTATCTCGCATCGACAACTAGTCTTGATATGCAAGAGATTGCAGAAGCTCTAGCCTCGGACGACGAATTGCAACAATTGAAGCAATCTTCATCAATGTCTTTGAAGCTCAAAAAGTTTGCCTTATTGGAAACGGCATCTAACATTTACTGTGACACTTCAGAAGAAGAGATCAGACCTTTACATTCCTAGATCATTACGAAGACGAGTTTTTGACATGCATTAAATGTCTCATCCAAGCGACAGAGCAAACTCACCGGCAAATTGCGCAAAAATTTGTGTGGCCCTCCATTGTGTGGCTAAAGACATTAAAGAGTGGGCCCGCACTTGTCTAGCATGTCAGCAATCTAAAATTCATCGGCATAACCATACCTCGCCTACCAAAATACCAGATACTCGTTCGAGCACGTACATATCGATATCGTCGGTCTTCTACCTCCAAAGATTTCAGGTATTTATTAACAATGATTGACCGATTTATTTATTGGCCGGAAGCTATTCTATTACAGGAAACACGGTGGCGAAGATGTTTTCACTCACTGGGTAGCCAGATTTGGAGCCCACGCCTGATCACAACTGATCAACTCTCGCAATTTGAAGCGCAGCTGTTCGAAGCATTAACCAAATTCGTCAGTTCTAAACTTGTCGGACAACTGCATATCATTCAGAATCTAATGACATCATCGAACGATGGCATCGCTCTTTAAAAACTGCATTAATGTGCCACAGTGAAATTCAATGAACTGATACACTGCCAGTAGTATTACTCGGACTAAGAACTTGTTTCAAAGAGGATCTAGGCACTTCTGTAGCGGAATTAGTTTACGGCACTACGCTCAAAGTACCGGGTGAGTTTTTCTTCTCTGAAGAAATGCAGAGCGACCCACGAATTTTCATCGAGAATTTCCGCGTAATTATGCAAAAATTACGGTCTAGATCAACCTTTCATCACATTAGACCTAAGTTATTGTTCCATAAAGATTTGTATAACTGCTCTCATACCTTCCTCAAAGTAGAAGACAACAGGTCCCCTAGACCAACCATACACCGCATAAAGTATTACAGCGCATTTCGGACAAAGTCTTTACTATAGAAGTTGACGGCAGATGTATTAACGCCACTGTCGATAGACTTAAGCCCGCTTATTATTTAATAATTCAAGACTCAGAAATTACTCTGTCCACTGCGTCCCCGTCTTCAACTAACATTCCAGTACAATGTGAACCAAAGACATATCCTGGTCCAGCAATCAAGTGAAAGACTATTAGATTTAAGGATTAATTCGCGCAATATTACATTAAGCGATCAACAAGCATAAATTTCTGTTTGTTTCATTTAATTTTATTTTCTGTTATTTTCGTTCTAGCAATAATTTAATCAGTATTTCTTTCCTTAACGTTTACACTGGGAGAGAAGTACTGTGGCGTTGCAAGCGTTAGTTGCGGCGCTCGAGTTAGTTCTTTTTTTTTCGGCTGTCCTTTCTTTCTCTCTCTCTCTCTGGTGTCATAGCGTCCTGCGTGCGGACCTTTTGTAAGTCTCAGTGATAGATTATAAGTTAATGCTTTTAAGATTAATAATCACCCTATGTTCACTGCGAGATCGACATCGGTTACTGCTCATGTCATTAGGTAATTACTAGCGTCATTAATAAATATTTATATTGTATAAATATTTATATTGTATTATAGATTTTCTTAGTTTCTCGTGTTCTAACCTAGCAATGCAATACCGATTTCTGAACCGTCATACGCACGCAATCACGTCTCTATTTTTGTAATCTGTATTTTCTAAAAATCATTTAAGTTCGTATTAAATGAGTTAGAATTAATAAGTAACATTTATTTGCACACCTAACGATTTCCCGCCAATTGTTCTTCACCGTTAGTTAGTCATCGCCGGTGCCCATACACACTCGGCGCCACATTGGACACAGCAGCGACAACGTAGCTACGCTTCCCCTCTATCACGCCAAAAACATTAACTCACAGATTAATATGGCAGAACCGAAAAGCGGTTGATATTAGTTGATACCGGATTCGCGGTAGATCGAGTTTCAAGTGTAATGGATCAATTAGCTCGACTTTTAACACTTTCTTTATTGAAGTGTTCTGCGTATTGCGATTTACATATTTCTTCGTCGCTCGTCTACTCTTCCTATTTGATGAGGGCGATTACTTTTATGTTATTAATTTAGACGTTTGATGCTCGGTGTTATAGAATGATGATCGGTGTTATAGAGTTTTGGGTTCATGTTAGATATCGGCATTTGAATTATCTATTTGCAGTTTTCAAGTCGTTACATGCACTAATATTAACAATATGTAATATTCGTTTAAGATAAATATAGATATTCAAATGATTCGACTTTTCATAACAGTCCTCTTCATTAAGTGCATTCATTATTACAACCGCTCACTGAGCGCTCATTGAGCACTTGCATCTGATTGACATATTCCGTTAGATCTAAAAATATAGACCAATCAGATGCAAGAGTTTACTGAGCGCTCAGTGAGCAGTTGTAGTACTCATTTTATTGCATAATTTCACTGAAGAGGTTATTAAAGGTTGAAACGTTTGAATATTTATATTTATTTTAATCGAATATTACATATTGTTAATACGTATATTAACACCTTATAGCTAAGCTCTGATAGCTTCTCTCAATATACTTTTATATTCACACATTCTTTTGCTTTATTATCAAAGATTTTTATGTATTGTATGTACCCCGATATATACTATAAATTGTATTACGTCCTTTTCAGATATTCACCTTTACATTTTCATTATAATTGCACAATTTAATTCTAATTTCCCTTCGTTTTTAACAGTGAAATGAGATAAATAACGACTGAGTGGAACATCGATTCAGATCATTTATTAGTCTAACTTTTAATTATTTTTTATTTATTGAAGTGTGTTATAAATTGTGATTTTTTACTTCTTCGCTGACTCATCTATTTTTAGTGTTTGGTGAGTATGATTGTTATTATGCTTTTAATTTTAATTTTTGATATGTAGTTAGTGTTACATAGCATCGTCTTTTATTATAAATTATGCGATGAAAAAAATTGTTTTTAATTTCAAGAAAATCTTATTATGTTCGTTGAAATATGAATAATATAATAAATATTGTTTTTTACTAAAATTCTCAAAAAATATGTATATTTCAACAAATGTATGTTTCAGCAACACAATTG